>NC_092150.1:35203780-35418780 GCF_045791955.1 Oncorhynchus clarkii lewisi | reverse complement strand
ATTGATTTTAAGAAAGGCATTGATGTTTATGGTTAGGTACACATTGGTGCAACGACAGTGCTTTTTTCGCGAATGCGCATGGTTAAATCACCCATTTGGCGAAGTAGGCTGTGATTCAATGATAAATTAACAGGCACCGCATGGATTATATGCAACGCAGGACAAGCTAGATAAACTAGTAATATCATCAACCATGCGTAGTTTAGTAGTGATTGTGTTGAGATTGATTTAAAAAAAAAATAAGATACGTTTAATGCTAGCTAGCAACTTACCTTAGCTCCTTGCTGCACTCGCAGAACAGGTATTCAGCCTACCACGCAGTCTCCTCGTGGAGTGCAATGTAATCGGCCATGATTGGTGTCCAAAAATTGCGATTGCCGATTGTTATGAAAACTTGAAATTGTCCCTAATTAATCGGCTATTCCGATTAATTGGTCGGCCTCTACAGTCTACCGGGTCTTCTGACATAATTGAGTTCACCGGTTGTTTTTTTCTTGTTAATGATGAACCAAACTGTTGACTTGGGCATGCCCAGGGTTTTTGAAATGTTCCTGATTGATTGATTTTCATATATGAGCCTTATGACGGCCAGCTTCATTTGCATCTACACTGCTGTCTTCCTCATGTTGTCACACACCAACAACAACCTCCAAAGGCAATAGCAAAGTCTAGAATCAATACTATTCATCAACCGCTCTCCTGCATTCAATAACGACATAAATGAATACACCTGCCTATCGACACCCATCTGTGAAGCCAATTCAACAAATACTTGTAGTAACTTAAAATGGGGGGACCATGTACAAAAGGTGCTGTCATTTCTAAACGGTTAATCCGATATGTATGAAAATACCCTCAAATTAAAGCTGACAGACTGCACTTCACCCTCATTGTCATTGTATCCTGCTAGAGTACAGAACCAAAATAACAAAAAATGGTCACTGTCCAATGAATTATGGTGCTCACTGTATGATGCTACTAGCTCAATACATACACTGAATATCTTCCTATCTGCCCATCACACACACAAACACTCACACTCCGTCTCTCTCACACAAAGACCCAGTTTTGTCTGACCCTAGCCCTCTCCTCTCCATAAACACATCATCAAACGAAGCAGGTAGCCTGGTGCGTAGGAGTGTTCGGCCAGTAATCAAAAGGTTGCTGGATCGAATCCCCGAGCTGACAAGGTAAAAAATGTCGTTCTGCCCCTGAGCAAGGCAGTTAACCCACTGTTCCCCGGGCACTGATGACGTGGATGTCTGATTCAGAGGGGATTGGGTTAAATGTGGAAGACACATTTCAGTTGAATGCATTCAGTTGTACAACTGACTAGGTATACCCCTTTTCCTTTGATAGGAGGAAAAGGAGGAGTGAAAGGGAGGTTATGACTGATGTGCAGACAGGAAGCAGATTACACCCCCCCCCACACAAAAACACACACTGTAAATCCACCCACCCCTACTCCCTCTCAAGATGACATTCCTCTCTCCACGCCTCCCTCCCTCTGTCTCAGCATCGCTCTTTTCCCAATGTGCACCCTATTCGTGTTACTCTGTCCCCGTCACTTTCTATGTTCCACTCTGTCCCTCTCAATACCTCTGTTTTCTCTCTTTACCCTCATCAGACCGTTTTTCTCCCTCCCTCCCTCCCTCCCTCCCTCCCTCACTTTCTGCATTGTGTAAAGGTTGATTGGCAGGTGAGAGTGAGAGGGGAGATGAGGCTGTCAAGCCCTGGCCATAGAGAGGCTTTTATTCTCTATTTTGGTTAGGCCAGGGTGTGACTAGGGTGGGCATTCTAGTTTCTTTATTTCTATGTTTTGGCTGGGTATGGTTCTCAATCAGGGACAGCTGTCTATCGTTGTCTCTGATTGGGAATCATACTTAGGCAGCCTGTTTTGTCACATTAGTTGTGGTTAGTTGACTTTGTTAGTGGCCTGTATAGCCCTAGTAAGCGTCGTCGTCGTCGTCGTGGTCGTGGTCGTGGTGGTGGTGGTGGTGGTGGTGGTTCTTCTTCTTCTTGTTTTTATTGGCGACATTCTTAAATAAAGAGAAATGTACGCTCACCACGCTGCACCTTGGTCCGGGTCATTTCCCTGACGACGTTCGTGGCAGAGGCAGGAGGAACAGGGAACGATAGGGTGGGGCGATGGGAAAGGAGGGGTGAAAAGGGGTAACTTGTTAATTCTCTACAAAAGAAAGTGCGCCCCCCTCTGTCTCCCCTCCACCCCTCCGTCCTGCTCCACTGTCCATGAACGGGGAATGTCTTATTAACAGACTGACAGTGTCTATGTATGCGTTTGTGTCTGTGTGTGTCACCTTACACTGATTGGTTCTTCAACGGCAGCATGGCTAATTAAAAAAAACTCCTAGACTTGACCTCCCATTGTCCACGCCTTCCCCTCATCCTCCCCTTTACCCCATCCCTCTCTCTTCCTGCACTAAATTCAATCTGTCACACTCACCTCCAGCTCTTGCTGCTGGGTAATTTACAGCAAATCATTCCCTAGCATGCAATGCACCCTCTCAAACACACAGACAGGCACACTGAAAATGCTCTCCTTCTGCAGAACGCACACTAAATAAGATGAGACACAGACAGAGTCACTTTACGAGCCACACGCAGACTAAATTCATTAGATGTCTTACTTTCCCGGATGATGATGTGTCGGGCCAGTGTGACCGGTCGGCCAGTAACTTCACAGCGCATTATGGCATTCCAGTTCAACATTTAATTGCTCTGTCGCAGTCTGTCATTGAAAACCATTGAAGATGACACATGTAAAAGTCATGCTATTTGAACAATATGACTGGCTGGTCATTCAATCATGCTTCCCGCAATAGAGGGCTGAGACAGAGATCATTGCGGTGCGGTCTGCATTTTTTCACGCTGCAGGCGGTCATAAGGCAATTTTGGGATACATTTTTTTTTCTTCCCGCAGATTATTTGGAAACTTTCTGCTTTGTATGCATTAGCCCACAAAAAAAACACATCTTTGTCGCATTATTCACACACTCCCAGAATTCGTTGCTTCAACTTCACTAGCCTTCCTCTCCTCTCCTAATTGGGCATGCGCCTAGTATATGTCTGTTCTCATTGAAATAGAGTTGGCTGCATGGTGCCTATGCATGGCAGAATAATCACGTGGCAGTTATCTTTCCAGTGAAATTCATTAAATATGATTAGACTATAGTTTACTACAGAGTCTGTAAATAAATATTGGCAACGGAAAGAAGTGGAGGGTGTTCAACCAACGTGAGTCGGGGTGCAATCAAAAAAATTTGATCATTATTGAAAAGGAAAAGGCGCAACACGTGAACAGGCTACCAAGGTGAGTGAGTGTTGCGCCTTTTCATTTTCAATATTGATTACCCATTTATTTGTCTCTTCCTGCATATTGTCCTCCTAAAAGGTTAGCTATATTCTATATGCAAAACCTAGCTCGAGAGAAAGTGCAAGTGTCCGCTGTCATCATTCTTGCTGCTTCTTCAAGTTCAGTAGCCATCAGTGTGAGATCAGGTGCGTGTGTACTTAAATAGAGTAGGCTACAGACTATGGGCGGAGAAGCATGGGTCAGTTATCTTTCCAATGAAATGTACTAACGTAATATGATTAGGCTATAGTTTACTACACTGCCTAGAAATAAATATTGATCTGAAAATCGTCTCACTCCAAAAAGGTAGCCTATAGAATGTAGTTCAAGAGAAATTGCAAGTCTCTCCAAGTCTGCTCTCTTCAAACTACTGTAATACCGCACAGTAATACTGACAGCCTAATATAATGGCGATAATCTCTTCTAATTTAACCTATTTCTTTGGTTATCTTTGCCCATTTTGATATATTGCCTATAGGGCTCAAAATTGCTGGGTCCATGGCTGGCAAGTGAGCTGCATCACATAAGCCTCAAATCAGGGGCGCAACTTTGGTTTTAGAAGTGAGGGAGGAATAACATGGCAAGGGTTCTGGGGCTCCACCCATTTTTGGGGGCATCTAAAGCTCATTTCCTGCATTTTTACACAATCTAATACGGCCCATGGCCCTTCTAGCCGTCTCTATTTTGAACAACAAAACGTAAGCAAAAATGCCCACAGCCATCAAGCTAGGTAAGAGATCATCATTAAATATGTTTCAGTGATTTATAAGACCGAACTATATATTTGTTCAGTGTAATTCATATCATAGGCCTAATATTACTGTAGAGCTCTTTTACTTGCACACAATATAGCTGGGTCACCCCCGTCCTGCCCTTAGGGTTCCACCACCCTGCAGCGCCCCAACCCAACCCAACACACCCCACCCAGCTTTAGGATCTTAGTGAAACATTCATTATTGGTTTCAGGTGTGTTAGGCCAAGGCCAGAGTAACAACCGACAGTACGACAGACCCTCAGGGCCAGAACTGATTAGCCCAGCAGCTAGGGATTGCCTAAATAGGTATCTCCCCTGACAGGGACATGTTTTCAATACAGATTATTTTTGTCTTACAGTATTCCATATAAGGCATCCAGACCTTATGAAAGTTGCACAGTATACCCTTAAATTTGTACTAAATCAAATCTAGTGATACATAACTTCACATTTCTTCCATCCATTGTGGGAGGATAACCAACATTCCAATGAATGGCACTCAATTTCTTAGCCGCTATAAATGCTAGGTTACACAGTTTCTTCAGATCTCCAGTATCAACATTCCCAAGCCCACAAAAATAGGGAGAAGAGAGAATCATTAGACGAATCATTAGGCATGCTGAGATAAAATAACAGATTTCAAGCCAGCCATTACAAGACCATAACATATGCACATATGTCCCCTTTTGCGTTTAACACCTCGAGCAGAATAATAAAATTTCTGAGTACAAGATATTACATTTCAATGGCATACAGTATGTTCCATGGATTTTCTTATTGATTGGACAAGATTTGGAAAGGCACTCACCTGTCTATATAAGGTCCCACAGTTGATAGTGCATGTCAGAGCAATGGTAGAGTGGCCAGACGGAAGCCACTCTTTAGTAAAAGATACATGACGCCCCGCTTGGACTTTCCCAAAAGGCACCTAACAAGATTCTCTGGTCTGATGAAACCAAGATTGAACTCTTTGGCCATGAATGCCAAGTGTCACGTCTGGAGGAAACCTGGCACCATCCCTACAGTGAAGTATGGTGGTGGCAGCATCATGCTGTGGGGATGTTTTTCAGCGGCAGGGACTGGGTGACTAGTCAGGATCGAGGGAAAGATGAACAGAGGAAAGTACAGAGTTATCCTTGATGAAAACCTATTCCAGAGTGCTCAGGACCTCAGACTGGGGCGCAGGTTCAGCTTCCAACAGGACAACAACCCTAAGCACACAGGCAAGACAACGCAGGAGTTGCTTCGGGACAAGTCTCTGAATGTCCTTCAGTGGCCCATCAAGAGCCCGGACATGAATCCGATCGAACATCTCTGGAGAACCCTGAAAACAGCTGTGCAGCGACACTCCCCATCCAACCTGACAGAGGTTGAGAGGATCTACAGAGAAGAATGGGAGAAACTCCCCAAATACAGGTGTGCCAAGCTACATACCCAAGAAGACTTGAGGCTGTAATCGCTGCCAAAAGTGCTTCAACAAAGTACTGAGTAAAGGGTCTGAGTATCTATGTAAATTTGATATTTCAGGGGGTTTATTTGTAACGCATTTGCAAAAATTTCAAAAAACGTGTTTTTGGTTTGTCATTATGGGGTATTGTGTATAGATTGACAAGCATTTGTTTTTTTTATCCATTTTAGAATCAGGCTGTAACTTAACAAAATGTGGAAAAAGTCAAGGAGTCTGAGTAAGTCTGAGATTATATGAACGTGGGCATTCTATTCATCTGTATCCATTCATCATAATCAATAGCATCTCCCAGGTCTTTCTCACATTTTTGTTTTACATGTTTTGTGTCATCGGGAAAAACCTTGATCAACCCTTGATACAGTTTGGAAATCAACTTTCGAGGTTTGTTAGACTGCCTGAAAATAGTTTCAATCTCTGAAGTTGCTGGCTTGTCCAGTGTTTGCTGCACAGAGAGAATAAAGTGTTGTATCTGCAAAAGTTCACCTCTGCGCCGTCACAGACTGGTCTCCCCCAGGTTGTCTGATCCTGCTGAGACCCCTGTCACCATCTCATCCTTCTCAGATGAGGCACGCCAAATAATTACCTTGGTGTAAAATTGATACATTATATTATCCATGGATAGAATCAAAGGTTCAATAATTGAAACAACCATTATTGTCACGCTCTGACATTAGATATCCTTTTTATGTCTCTATTTTGGTTTGGTCAGGGTGTGAGTTGGGGTGGGCATTCTATGTTTTCTATTTCTGTGTGTTTGACCGGGTGTGGTTCTCAATCTATCGTTGTCTTTGATTGAGAACCATACTTAGGTAGCCTTTTCCCACCTGTGTTTTGTGGGTAGTTGTTTTCTGTTTTTGTGTCTGCACCAGACAGAACTGTTTCGTTTTTGTTCGGTCTCTTTGTTAGGCAGTGTTCAGTTCTATTAATAAATCATGAATACTTACCACACTGCGCTTTGGTCCACTTCTTCATGCAACGATGACCGTAACAATTATTCCCAGATCTCAGACTGTAGCCTACCCATCAACTCAAGATGGAACTTTGTATCAATTCACTGATTGTTATAATATCCTGCAAAAATCACCTGAGCTCCGTGGACTGGTCTTCCCTGGCTATCTGAACCTGCAGGCACATATGTCACCATCTGATCCTGCTTGGACATGAGCATAGTGTTGTGTACTGACTGTACACCATGACAGTGAAGCCTGTAGAGCTGTTTATACCGTGTCAGTGTGAAAGGTAGGAAATTAGCTTGGGAAACTGACAGATCGATAACGTTACATTGCTATACTGAATAATAACTCGCACTGCGTTGAAAACCTGTCAATGTTTTGGCAGCTGGTTTCATCGTTTGATTCAGGGCTAGTGTGGTTGAGGCAAAAAATAATAGCTAAAGTTAGTGATCTAGCTAGCTAACGTTAGCCAACTTTTGGCTAGCTCTAGCTAATGGTACATCATCAAATGTACTGTTGAAATGGTACAAAATAAAGGCTACAAAACATTTCCATACACACAGCAGCTGTTAGATACTGCTACCTGACAGATAGCTAGAGGCTAGCTAGATCTGAACTGGCTGTGGTAGCTACTAGCTACCTAACTAGCTGCTAGTAGCTAGTTTATTTACTTCAGTCGAGAGGGGATGTAAAATTAGCTAAAGTAACATGTCAGTTACACTACTAAGCTCAGCACTGAGAATAAATACTTATTTTCTGTCAAACAGCAGTTACCTTGCTAACTAGATCAGTCAACTAAAGAGTAGCCAGTTTCTGCTCTGCTTGCTTTAGCAACTCAGAGAAAAGAGAAAAAGCGCAACACAGACAGCAGCTGCCTCGGTTCATCTCTCGTGTGCGGATCCTATATGCCAGCCTTTCAGAACTGTGCCTTCACAGAGCCTGTCCACACGCTCTCTGGTGTCCATGCAGGCCTAAATTCTGCCAGCTGAAACCGGAAAACAGCCTACCCGACCGCTCTGAGGTCTCCGCATGGTTGTCTATCACAGTGCAAATATGCAATTTCAGAATGTGTGGGGGGTCATATCCTCCCCGTCTCCAGTGAAAGTTGCGCCCCTGACTAAAATACCATTGCGGGACCGCAGTTGGGTTCGGACCAGTTCTTGCAGTAGTGGGTGGGAGTTAGACAGAAAGCCAGCGGGTGCGGTATTAAAAGCTGCGGGCGGGAGCGGGATGAATACATCAGGAAATGTAAACTTGTAGTGTATTTGAGTTTAAAAAAAGGCTTCTTAAGTTTATAATTTCCACTTTTACATTTCAGACTTGATTTGCCCAAGTCTGTATCAACCACTACAAAAGTGTCCATTAATTATAATCCACATAATAATTCACATTTCAAGTTGCTGCAGAATTATTTTCCTGCTGTAGCAAACTGGCTCAAATTAATATCCTACATCTCTACATGAGCTGATGCGTTCTCGCCACACGCGAGCTGTCCAGTGTAAAAATAAGCTGGAGTGGATAGTGAACATAGTAGCAATAGGATGGCTAGAGGCTACTGTTGATTGTCTGCTAAAAGAAAGCTACAAAAATTCACCTAACATTCATCTGGGCTAGCCTACTGTAGCCATATATATATATTTTTAAGGGGCAATGTCCTATTTTGATATCTTAAAATTACATACTTTAGAAACAAAATTACATTCAATTAATGAAATGAAATGTGAAAGAATATGTTAATGTCTTACATTATCTTATATATTAACATATACCATAATAACCAAATGTAGTCTATTACTAGCTGAACATATATTGAGGAAACATGCCAACTTAGGCCCTGCGTGACCCGAATGCTTTTATAAACTACCTCATGTCCGAAAGTTAACATTGGACCCTGGTGTGTGTCTGTGTGTGTGGCATGGTTGTTGTGCCTTTAATCGAGTTGTCATTCACAGCAGGCAGGTTGGCCCCATTGCATATTGGGAGAAGGTTGTGACAGCGGAGGCTAAGTGGACATGGGGGGCCATCAAACAATGGCTCCAGAGACACACCTAAAGAGACGGTTTCCCTGAAACAGATCAAGCCTAATCCTGGACTACAAAGCTATTTCAATGGAGATTCACCATTGAGTATGCTTTCTAGGATTTGGCTTAATCTGTGGCCGGAAAACTGGCCCAAAGGTTACTAGTTAGCTAATTTAGCTCAATTTAGCAAATAAATATTAGCTATTGAATTTTCCAACTATTCACAGAATAATGTACAGTATAGTATATTAGTGGAACAATGGTATCAATCTTCAGAGCGGAAGAGAGATGGAGAGAGAGAGAGAGAAAGAGAATTTAAGAGAGCTTTTCTGTAGCTCTCTCTCTCTCTCTCTCTCTCTCTCTCTCTCTCTCTCTCTCTCTCTCTCTCTCTCTCTCTCTCTCTCTCTCTCTCTCTCTCTCTCTCTCTCTCTCTCTCTCTCTCTCTCTCTCTCTCTCTCTCTCTCTCTCTCTCTCTCTCTCTCTCTCTCTCTCTCTCTCTCTCTCTCTCTCTCTCTCTCTCACACACACACACACACACACAGTGGAGAAAGAGCAGTAAATGGGACATGACAGGATGACAAGAGCAAGCTCAGGGGGAGCAGGGGGAGGGACGTAAAGCAAGCAGAAGAGGGAATGAGAAAAAGAGAGAAACAGCATGAGAAAGAAAATGGAGGAAAAGAAAAGGACAGAAAGGGTGAAAAATAACTAAAAGAGACAAACAGAGAAAGATGAAAATAAGACCAAAGCAAGGAGCACGGTGGGGGAATCAGAGGGTATAATATTGATTCTATACTGAAAAAAATATATAAATGCAACATGTAAAGTGAAATAAAAGATAGCCACTCTAAAATGTGCAGTTTTGTCACACAACACAATGCCACAGATAAGGGAATTGAATGTTAATTTCTCTACCTTAAGCCACCTCCAACGGCGTTTTTGAGAATTTGTTAATACATCCAACCGGCCTCACAACCGCTGACCATGTGTAACCATGCCAGCTCATCACCTTCACATCATGGGTTTGCACAACCAAATAATTTCTGTACAAACTGTCAAAAAACATTTCAGGGAAGCTCATCTGCGTGCTCGTCGTCCTCACCAGGGTCTTGACCTGACTTCAGTGGGAAAATGCTCACCTTCGATGGCCACTTGCACACTGGAGAAGTGTGCTCTTCACGGATGAATAGGTTTAAATTGTACCGAGCAGATGGCAGACAGTGTGTATAGCGTTGTGTGGGCGAGCGGTTTGCTGATGTCAACGTTGTTAACAGAGTGCTCCATGGTGGTGGTGGGGTTATGGTATGGGCAGCCATAAGCTACGGACAATGAACACAATTGCATTTTATCGATGCCATTTGAATGCACAGAGATACCGTGACGAGATGAGGCCCATTCCATGCCGTTCAACTGCCACCGCCATCACCTCATGTTTCAGCATAATAATATACAGCCCCATGTCACAAGGATCTGTACACAATTCCTGGAAGCTGAAAATGGCCCAGTTCTTCCACGGCCTGCTTACTCACCAGACATGTCACCCATTGAGCATGTTTGGGATGCTCTGGATTAGAGGTCAACCGATGATGATTTTTCAATACCGATACCAATTATTGGAGGACCATATGTATTTATTTATTTATGTGTAATAATGACAATTAGAACAATACTGAATGAACACTTTTATTTTAACTTAATATAATACAACAATAAAATCAATTTAGCCTCAAATAAATAATTAAACATGTTCAAATTGGTTTAAATAATGCAAAAACAAAGTGTTGGAGAAGAAAGTAAAAGTGCAATGTGTGCCATGTAAAAAAGATAACGTTTAAGTTCCTTGCTCAGAACATGAGAACATTTGAAAGCTGGTGGTTATTTTTAACATGAATCTTCAATATTCCCAGGTAAGAAGTTTTAGGTTGAGGTTATTATAGGAATTATAGGACTATTTCTCTCTATACCATTTGTATTTCATATACCTTTGACTATTGGATGTTCTTATAGGCACTATAGTATTGCCAGTGTAACAGTATAACTTCCGTCCCTCTCCTCGCTCCTACCTGGGCTCGAACCAGGAACACATTGACAACAGCCACACTCGAAGCATCGTTACCCATCGCTCCACAAAAGCCGAGGCCCTTGCAGGGCAAGGGGAACAACTACTCCAACAACCTCGACTTCTGGATGATAGTGGTGTGAACAGGCAGTGACTCAGGTGGTTGATGATCTTTATGGCCTTCCTGTGACATCGGGTGGTGTAGGTGTCCTGGAGGTCAGGTAGTTTGCCCCCGGTGATGCGTTGTGCAGACCTCACTACCCTCTGGAGAGCCTTACGGTTGTGGGCGGAGCAGTTGCCGTACCAGGCGGTGATACAGCCCGACAGGATGCTCTCGATTGTGCATCTGTAGAAGTTTGTGAGTGCTTTTGGTGACAAGCCGAATTTCTTCAGTCTCCTGAGGTTGAAGAAGCGCTGCTGCCACTTCTTCACGACGCTGTCTGTGTGGGTGGACCAATTCAGTTTGTCCGTGATGTGTACGCCGAGGAACTTAAAACTTACTACCCTTTCCATTACTGTCCTGTCGATGTGGATAGGGGGGTGCTCCCTCTGCTGTTTCCTGAAGTCCACAATCATCTCCTTTGTTTTGTTGACGTTGAGTATGAGGTTATTTTTCTGACACCACACTCCGAGGGCCCTCACCTCCTCCCTGTAGGCCGTCTCGTCTTTGTTGGTAATCAAGCCTACCACTGTAGTGTCGTCCGCAAACTTGATGATTAAGTTGGAGGCGTGCATGGCCACGCAGTCGTAGGTGAACAGGGAGTACAGGAGAGGGCTAAGAACGCACCCTTGTGGGGCCACAGTATTGAGGATCAGCGGAGTGGAGATGTTGTTACCTACCCTCACCACCTCGGGGCGGCCCGTCAGGAAGTCCAGAACCCAGTTGCACAGGGCGGGGTCGAGACTCAGGGTCTCAAGCTTGGTGACGAGTTTAAAGGGTACTAGGGTGTTAAATGCTGAGCTGTAGTCGATGAACAGCATTCTCACATAGGTATTCCTCTTGTCCAGATGGGTTAGGGCAGTGTGCAGTGTGGTTGCGATATTGCTGTTACATTGTACAACCTTCAATGTTATGTGATAATCATGTACAATTCTGGCAAATTAAGTACGGTCTTTGTTCGGAATAAATGGACTTCACACAGTTCGCAACGAGCCAGGCAGCCCAAACTGCTGCATATACCCTGACTGCTTGCACGGAACGCAAGAGAAGTGACACAATTTCCCTAGTTATAAGAAATTCCTGTTAGGAGGCAATATTAACTAACTAAATATGCAGGTTTAAAAATAAATACTTGTGTATTGATTTTAAAGAAAGGCATTGATGTTTATGGTTAGGTACACATTGGTGCAACGGCAGTGCTTTTTTCGCGAATGCGCTTGTTAAATCATCACCCGTTTGGCGAAGTAGGCTGTGATTCGATGAGAAATTAACAGGCACCACATCGATTATATGCAACACAGGACACGCTAGAAAAATTAGTAATATCATCAACCATGTGTAGTTAACTAGTGATTATGTTAAGATTGATTGTTTTTTATAAGATAAGTTTAATGCTAGCTAGCAACTTACCCTGGCTTCTTGCTGCCCTCGCGTAACAGGTAGTCAGCCTGCCACGCAGGCTCCTCATGGAGTGCAATTTAAGGCAGGTGGTTAGAGCGTTGGACTAGTAACCGGAAGGTTGCAAAAACAAATCCCCGAGCTGACAAGGTAAAAATCTGTCGTTCTGCCCCAGAACAAGGCAGTTAACCCACCGTTCCTTGGCCGTCATTGAAAATGAGAATGTGTTCTTAACTGACTTGCCTAGTTAAATAAAGGTGTAGGGAAAAAAGAAAAAAATCGGTGATAATCGGTGTCCAAAAATACTGATTACCGATTGTTATGAAAACTTGAAATCACCCTAATTAATCGGCCATTCCGATTAATCGGTCAAACTCTACGTGTTCCAGTTCCCGACAATATCTAGCAATTTCGCACAGCCATTGAAGAGGAGTGGGACAACATTCCACAGGCCACAATGAACAGCCTGATCAACTCTATGTGAAGCAAATGTGATTAATGTATTTCAATTGACTGATCTCCATATATGAACTGTAACTCAGTCAGATCTTTGAAATTGTTGCATGTTGCGTTTATATTTTTGGTCAGCGTAGTTTATCTGAGCCAGCATTTTAACTACCAGAGTAACTCCCCCTACTATAAAGTAAAGTGGTGAAGAATCCTCCTCATCTCAACATGCTGGGCTGGCCGCTGAGACCAGAGAATGGGTCTATTATCCTTCTCCCTGTGGTCTCTCTTTAGATTCTCTGTCTTTGTGGGCCAGTCTGAAGCAGTGGGTGGAGTGGACACTCAGCGGCAACAGGCTGCCTCAATCACCGTGCCAGAGCCATCCCACTGGGCACAGACATCAATTCAATGTGTATCCCACATTGGTTCAATGGGTGGGTAGGACAGAGAAGTTAACCTTTATTTAACTAGGCAAGTCAGTTAAAAACAAATTCTTATTTACAACGACTGCCTACCCTGGCCAAACCCGGACGACGCTGGGCCAAACGTGCAGGCTTTGTGCCGACCAATCACTGCCCGTTGTGATACAGCCTGGAATCGAACTAGGGTCTGTGGTGACGCCTCTAGCACTGAGATGCGGTGCCTTAGACCGCTGCGCCACTCGGGAAAAGGAAAAGGGCAGGTGGAAACCTGTCAGTGGATCTATCTTCCCTCACACAGCAAACTACTGGTAGCTACTTCCAAATTAAACTTAGATGAAGTGACAGGCAAAACATAATGTATAACCAACTGTATGGTACAGTCAATTTATAGGTCTGGATTGTACTACTAAATAGATGGTACACTAATAGAATCTACTAAAAACACTCCCAAAGTCCTACAAATAGGTGAAAGGGTTTAAAACACAGCTTTTTTTTGATGGTCTGCGCCTATCCTGGCGCTCAGGCCAGGTATAGACTACATCTTGTCACAATAGTGACAAGATGGAGAAACCAGATGTGTGCTCCTAACGAAAGACAATGAGGAAATTGACATAAAACTGGTAAAAATAATGAAATAAACCACAACTTCCTTATCACTGTGTAGTTTGCGAGCTCTACAAACAACGTGACATGTCCACTATGAGAATGAGAATGGTATGCAGTATTAATACATTAATAGAAAATAAATTACCATAACCAAACATTCTAGATTAATGGGGAAATGGCAATGATTTACGGTAGCCTACATGTACAACTGGTTATACTTTTGATATATAGCGGGGAATTCATAAACATGGACAAACAATTCACACCATGAAAACAATGAATTACGAATTGGCGGGAGGGCGTGCAGGGAAAGGGACTTGCTTTGTTGCCACCCAATATTTGAAAGAAAATTGATGTCTGGTCAAAGATCGAGTTTTGACTTCAGATGGAGTACGAGAGAACTTGACTACTCATGCCCATACCTACCCCCTAATTCTCATCCATTCCAAAAGACACCAACCACACTGTGACACTGGCACACACAATGACACAAAGAACAGAAAGTGGACACAGAACAGGAGGATTAAAAACAAGGGTAGGGAGGGAAAGAAGGAGTGAAATAGGGAAGGCGGGAAATTATAAAAATAGTGATAAGGAGTGAGCAGGGGAGGGAGAGAAGTAAAGGAAATGAGTGAGAGAAATGAAGAGGCCGAGGGAGAGATGGAAGGAGAGATATTGAGGAGGAGGAGGCTGAAATGGAGAGCGCTTTTGGGCCTACTCTGGCTACATATGGAGGGAGGGATGGATGGACGAACAGAGTGAGAGGAGAGGGGAGAAGAGGACAGGAGAGAACAGGAGATGAGAGGAAAGGAAAGTAGAGGATAGAAGAGGAGGCAGAAAGAGCTATAGCCACACGCAGATTGTAGTTGTGACCTGTTTCAAGAAACGAGGCGTATGTCGCGTCGCACATCACTACTTCACAAGAAAGGCATTTGACTTTTTAAAATATTTTTTTTAATGCAGTTTTTTGGGCAGAAATGCCTTCTAGAACATGTGAACTTTCATGTGTCGTAATAAAATGTGATTGCTATCTGTAAATACTAATATAATTGTTAAAATATGAGCCTAGTTGGTTTAGCCATGGAAAAAGACGGGAACATTCCCGCTAGCCATGATTGGCTGAGATAATAGATGGGCTGGACATGCTGAGAGATGAGTTCGGATTGGTTTGCCATGTAGCATGCTTTTGTCTATAACGTGAGCTGCTCAGTATTTGAAGATAATCCTGGCTTCCGCGGCTTTTTTGAAAGATATAAACGTTGGACTGCACTCAACAACATGAACTGCTCTCAACAAAATTGCTGCCCTGAATTTTATGAGGCGGTATAGACAAAGATCAGTGGTAAAAAGTTGTGATGGACTATTACTACGGTCAGTGTGAACCAGAGTGACTTCATACAACGCGGACTAAACAAGCTGTAACTACAAACAAAATGGAGTTAAAGGGGTAGCAGTCTGCCCATGATGCGTTCATCCAGAGTCTAGCTACATTTTCAGATATTTTATACGTTTCTAATTACGTCAGAAAGTCATTTTCATTGCAAGTTAAAACGTACTGTTAGGTAGCTAGTGAACGTTAGCTTCCTGGCTCGCTAGCTAACGTTATGTGTATGACCTGTGTAGTAATATTAGTTAGCTAACATCGGCTAGCTAACATTGAACCTAAACTCAGCAAAAAAAAAGAAATGTCCCTTTTTCAGGACCCTGTCTTTCAAAGATAATTCGTAAAAATCCAAATAACTTCACAGATCTTCATTGTAAAGGGTTTAAACACTGTTTCCCATGCCTGTTCAATGAAACATAAACAATTAATGAACATGCACCTGTGGAAGAATCGTTAAGAAACTAACAGCTTACAGACAGTAGGCAATTAAGGTCACAGTTATAAAAACTAAAGAGGCCCTTAGTGGAGGGTCCGTCATGGTCTGGGGCTGTGTGTCACAGCATCATTGGACTGAGCTTGTTGTCATTGCAGGTAATTTCAACGCTTTGCATTACAGGGAAGACCTCCTCCTCCCTCATGTGGTACCCTTCCTGCAGGCTCATCCTGACATGACCAGATCTCAATCCCATTGAGCACGTCTGGGACCTGTTGGATCGGAGGGTGAGGGTTAGGACCATTCCCCCCAGAAATGTCCGGGAACTTGCAGCTGCCTTGGTGGAAGAACTGGCAAGTCTGGTGCAGTTCATGAGGAGGAGATGCACTGCAGTACTTAATGCAGCTGGTGGCCACACCAGATACTGACTGTTACTTTCGATTTTAACCCCCCCCCCCCCCCCTTTGTTCAGGGACACATTATTCCTTGTCTGTTAGTCACATGTCTGTGGAACTTGTTCAGTTTATGTCTCAGTTGTTGAATCTTGTTATATTCATACAAATATTTACACATGTTAAGTTTCGTGAAAATAAACGCTGTTGACAGTGAGAGGAGGTTTCTATTTTTGCTGAGTTTAGTTGGTTATCTTTAGCTACCTGCAGATTCATGCATGGTGGTTAGTAGCTATGAAAAATAAGTTTGTATTGCTAGTACTGTATTGGTTGGGAATCATGGTTCATTGATTAGCTAGCTAGCTAGCTATATGTCTAAACAAAATAATCCACTTCACCAGATGATTCAAATCAAATCAAAGTTTATTTGTCATACAACAAGACCTTACAGTGAAATGCTTACTTACGGGCTCTAACCAATAGTCCAAAAAAGGTATTTGTTGAACAATAGGTAGGTTAAGAAATAAAACAACAGTAAATAGACAGGCTATGTACAGTAGCGAGGCTATAAAAGTAGCGAGGCTACATACAGACACCGGTTAGTCAGGCGGATTGAGGTATTATGTACATGTAGATATGGTTACAGTGACTATGCATATATGATGAACAGAGAGTAGCAGTAGCGTAAAAGAGGGGGTTGGCAGATGGTGGGTGGGACACAATGCAGATAGCCCGGTTAGCCAATGTGAGGGAGCACTGTTGGTCGGTCCAATTGAGATAGTATGTACATGAATGTATAGTCCGGGTAGCCATTGATTACATGACTCATCAAGTTAGCCAGGTGTGTCTGGGGTTGATTATGTCCTTCTATTGTATTTCATTAACATGTGTGAATGTCTAGACAATAGTGACCCATCCATTTAGCTAGATGTGGCCAGGGGGGTGGTTATAGCACTTCCTTCACATGACCCATCAATTTAGGCAAGTGTGTCAGGTAAGAATAATCAAATAATTATAAAATATATGCAAGTAACCATTTCACAGTACCGTTGATACCTTCTGTATCCTGTGCATGTGACAAATACACTTAGATTTTATTTGATATAGTGTGTGTTTACCAGAGACGGTAATGTGAAGAACAACATGGCCTGCACCAAAATCAGATTAGGAAATAGGCCAAAGTGTATTTGTACTACTACTTTTTGCTTCTACTTTCACCACTTTTAGTCTTGAAATCTTTGGTTGTTTACTGCACTACTCACTCTTTTTAGCACATGGCCTCACATGTGAATCCTTAACCTCTTGAAGCTAGGGGGCACTATTTTTATGTTAGGAAAAATAACGATCCCAAACTAAACAGCCTATTTCTCAGGACCAGATGCTAGAATATGCATATAATTGACAGATTAGGATACAAAACACTCTAAAGTTTCCAAAACTGTCAAAATATTGTCTGTGAGTATAACAGAACTGATATTGCAGGTGAAACCCTAAGGAAAATCCAATCAGGAAGTGCCTCTTATTTTGAAACCCTTATTTTCCTTTGCATGCCTATCCTCCATTTAAAGGGATATCAACCAGATTCCCTTTTCTATGGCTTCCCTAAGGTGTCAACAGTCTTTAGACATAGTTTCAAGCTTTTATTTTGAAAAATGAGCGTGAAAGATCACATTGCGTAACTCTCCAGTGCCAAAACATTCAAGGACCATTTTCTCAAAAGTGGGGTTACAAGTTTATCAACTTTCAAAGCAGAATTACTTTCCCATTGTTCCTCAACTGCAGTGTTTAATATAACATTTTCTAGCTCTGAGTCTCTACTTTTATCCAATGTAAAAAACACAATTTCAAATGTTGATACATAAGACTGACTCGAGGCGGTGAGTCACAGTTTCAGGAACTTTCTGACATCTCAATTAGAGAACGACTAATAATTATAGCTGTCTTTTGCATTATAGTAGGGGGAGTTACTCTGGTAGTTAAAACGCTGGCTCAGATAAACTACACTGACCAAAAATATAAATGCAAAGTGCAATAATTTCAAAGATTTAACTGAGTTATAGTTCATATATAGAAATCAGTCATATCAGGCCGATATTTTGGGCCAATATTAGCATGTCCTTATGTATCAGCACAGATAATTTCCTCTTTATAGCGTGAACGCAGTTGCCTTGTATGAAACTCCACACCGACCAAATTTGTAGTTTTGGGGGCGGAGCTCATTACAAAAATTCCCAACATTCTTTGTAAGTGTTTGTTTTACATTTACATTTGTCATTCAGCAGATGCTCTTATCCAGAGTGACTGACAGTCAGTACATTCAACTAAGGTTAATAAACAATAACATATCACAGTCATAGCAAGAAAAAAAATATATAACCGTAATGCAGAATGTTATTATAGTTGAAGTGGTCTGTTGGTTTATTGTGTATGTTGGACTACTTTCAACATCATTGTTGCCAGTTTTAAAGCTTTTGAAAAAGCAAGCAAACAAGATGGATGGATGCAATAATAATAAATATTTTGTTGCAATTTTGTTGGCTCCTCTTCCCTGTTAATGTCAAGAGGTGTGAACAATTATTGTGATTTAATACTTACTTAATTGAGCATATATAGCAGTTGAAAGTTGACCATAGAATCAATACAAATGTTCAATGTCAGTAAATTACATTTTCAACATCTGGGAAATATGTATTTTTACTTTTCATTCAGCACCTAAAAATACATATTTTCAACATAATTTTGCTTACTGGGTTGTCTTTCCCTTGCCGACACAAACTGCCCAAGCTGGACTGCCTAGCTACATGGCACACGAGTGGAGACAGCGCACATTTTTATAAAAGAAAACAATAGGCTAGTTATATGAAAATGTTGATCAGCAGGCCTAACATGGTCCCAAATGAAAGGGAAACCAATTGAGAGAGAGAGAATATAAAAGGAGCCTTGGCCTAGGCCAGAGGGAGTTATTTTTCACTGAAGTGAAACAAAAGTTGGAGAAGAAAGAGTATAGTGAAAAGAAGCCGACAAGGGGAATGTCCTCGGGGACAAGTTTTAATATTGTAATGGACAAAGATGAGAAGAACGTTGGCGCTGCCAAATGGACTGTGTACAACTCGCTATTCAGGTTTGATGCAATTTTCGACATTTTATTTATTTATTTTCATATTTATTA
The DNA here is from genome assembly GCF_045791955.1 of Oncorhynchus clarkii lewisi. Classification (NCBI taxonomy): domain Eukaryota; kingdom Metazoa; phylum Chordata; class Actinopteri; order Salmoniformes; family Salmonidae; genus Oncorhynchus; species Oncorhynchus clarkii. Next base: position 35,399,744 of record NC_092150.1, on the reverse strand, counting down.
TCAATTGTTTAGTCATTATTATTATTATTATTGTAAATCATGTATTATTATTATTATTGTAGGCATTCTTAATAATCTAAACCAGTTTTGTAAATATTTGGTTGACATTTTTGTTGGCTAAATTAAGTTCTGTCTTTTTAATTTTGTGCTCCGTATTTAGTTTAAGGTTAAGAGTAGGACTGTTGTAAAATAAATAGCATTAGCCTATTGCTGTCATTTGTTGGGTAGGCGTACGGCAGGCAATCGCCTTTGTTGGTAATAGCTGCAATATAAACCTGTTCAAAACTTTTTTTTCTGTTGAGCCACTGGCCAAATTAAGTTCCAGCTGTAATGTTGTGTTTGCCGCAATATAATAGAACTACTGGTAGGCCTACTATGCTACTTGCACTCAAACCATGAAAAGGAGAAAACAAAGAGGAAAAGATACCACAATATAATAACCTGTTCACATTTTAAACAATGACTTGACTATCTTTTGATATTACCCTAATAATGTTAAGCAACTTTTGTGAAGGTTTGGTGTGGTATGGCTTAGCTACTGCAGGCCTATGAAGGCAGTGTGCACCGGCACTCCAACTGACTCCAACAGTTGAACTTGGGGTAAGAAAGAATGTTTTAGGCCTACCAGCGTTACTTCTTTAATCAAACAATATAATGTTTATCTTTATCAAAAAATAATCTGATTGAAAATGAAATAAAAGCCTCCTTCTGTACACCTCTAATTGACAAGTACTGTTGTCACGATACCAACATTTTATAAACGATACCATACCAGGCCAAGTATCACAATACTGAGTAGTATCCCGATTCCACTGTGGAAAAAAATCTGTGGCCTAGCATCCTGTTCGCCCTGTCCCCCGGACAGTTGTTCCCATTTTCTAAACGTTCTCTAAAAATCCAGCCACTGAAATACACTTCTACTCAATACAACACATTGAATTTAACTTCAAACGGTTCAGTGTATAATAGAATGATGCATAGAATGGCTGATTTCCACACATTTGCAAAGGCCCACCTGTGATTTGGCTGGAGGAATAGGAGGAATTAATATGCATGCATAATGATCTGCATGTCATTGTGTCAGTAAGGAGAAAACACTGCATGAAACCTTTACTCTTCAGACATACACTCTCCCTCCCTTCCTCACACACTCTGTCTTCCTCACTCTCATAAACACACACACACCACTCGCTCCCACAAACACACACTGCTCCCAACTTTTAAAATGTTAGGCACCAAACAGCATTTAAGAGAGAAAGAAATAGATTTTTGATATAGTTTATATTAGGCCTATATGAATCCTGCCATTTTCCCTCTCTGACACTCAGAGCCTGCATGACAGTGAACTTGCAAAGTCTACTCAGACTGATCTGCGCTCTTAGTAACAAAGATGAAACGATATAATGTATCAACATTGCTGGCTTTGTACACTGCTCCAATGTAACAAAATAACAAATCGAACAACAGAAGACTCATCTGGGTCTGCATCCACACTCGCCATCACTGCAAAATTATATATATTTTTTAACTGATGGAGGAATAGATGCACATGAAAAGTGGATGGAGAGAAGCAGGTGAGTGAGGGCTGGTGGGGGATGCAGCTGGCTGAATACAGCTGCCACACCTGATATGCGCATGAAAGTGAAGTGAACATTATTGGACCTGCACATACAAGAGACTAGTGGCTGTTGCTTGAATTCAACTGAATTTATAAACCAAACTGACTTTACAAACATTTTATAACAGGCGCAAGCAAGTTCTTCAGATCGGGAAGGGATGAAAAATTTGGTATTATCATATGAAACAGTACTAAGGTATTCTAAAACGTTGGTATCATAAGTATCATGACGTTTTGGTACTGTGATATTACCGTGGTATACCATGCAACACTACTGACAAGTATACAGAAATCCATGTTAATGTCGGGGACATGGTGCGGGCATATCTCTATCTTTCTCTCTAGAGCAAAGCCTAAGCTTGTCTCCCTTAAACCTTTTACTGCAGTGGGCTAAATCAAGGTCACACAGAGTGATTCTTGGTAGTCTTAAACAAATCTACATTGAAACAAAAATATACACCTCACACATATGGTTGTGAGCTTAAAAAAAAGAAGACCCCTGACCCATGTCAGATATAGAGTTGAAATGTATTCAATTTTGAGTTTGCATCCCAATAATACACTTTATATACATCACAAAAGACTGAAATATAACAAAACTGTTTGACATAGATACACTGGATTTTCGTTTTTATTTTATTTTTATCTTTATTAATTATGAAATTATGAGCAATATTAATAACATTCCACCCATGAGGCCAAAGAGGGCGCTTATGGTCAATGACTGCTGGAAAGGGCTACATGGGCTTGAAAATCTATGGCACGACTTGAAAATGGCTGTCTAGCAATGATCAACAAGCAACTTGACAGAGCTTGAAGAATTTAAAAAATTATAATGTGAAAATGTTGTACAATCTAGGTGTTCAAAGCTCTTAGAGATTTACCCAGAAAGACACATAGCTGTAATCAATGTCCAAAGGTGATTCTAACATTAAGTAAATTAGACATGTCTGAATTTAATTTTCGATAAATTTGCTAAACATTTCTAAAAACACATTTTCATTTTATCATTATGGGGTATTGTGTGTAGATGGGTGAGAAATAAATATATTGAATCAATTTGGAAATCAGGCTGTAACACAACGAAATGTGCAATAAGAGGGGTATGAACACTTTCTAAAGGAACTATATCTTAAGATGAATGCACTAACTGTAAATTGCCCTGGATAAGAGTGTCTGTTAAATGACTAAAATGTCAAATGTATATTTACTGTCAAAAAAAACTTCAGCTGTAGAAATACAATAAAAGTTGTTTCCACTATTTTCACTGCAACTCAGTAACCGGTAACTTACTAAAATACTTGTACCATACGCACATCTAAAGAAGTATTTTATACGTTTAAATTCAATTGCAAGTGAGGCGTGCCAAGGTCATTTGCAGGACGGGCCAAAAAGTACCCAAGTGCGTTGCGATTCACAGTAGTAGAAAATAGGGTTGCAAAGGGTCTGAAACTTTTCGAGAAATTTCTGGATATTTTAGATGGGAAGTTAAACCCGGGAATTTGGGGAATTTAGCTTAAATTCATCAAAACAGTTAGCTTATAACAGTGAACCTTTTTTGTGGGATACACACAAGGAAATTCTTGGTCTTGTGGCATATTTTGGTTAAACTATCCCCAATTCAATGGAATTGCAACCCTCTGCATGCACAGTGCACTCTTTCATCACATGTACAGCTGATTCTCAAGATCTTGCACACTAATGAGATGCTATTGACCCCACACTACTATGCTACCTGAGTCAAGGACTACATGCTTTCTGGGAAGTTTTTATTACAATATTGGGTGGGGTGAATATATTTTATATGACATATATGATTTTTTGTTAACAAGTAAATCGTAGCCTACAGCAAAGTGTGTTTAAATCATTTCTAACTTGTTAACAATTTCTGCTAGTTAGTTTTTGCTACCATGTGGGCTTTAGCTTGCTTGCTTGAGCCTGCTAACTGAGGAGTGTTAATTCACCTGTTTTCATACATATTTCATTTTAAAACAATTATCTTACAAAGGAGTTGTTTAATCTAACTGCTTAACTATTTATCTGTACATGGAATTGTATTTTGGGTTTTTTTACTCTTTTTTTTCTCATCTTTACTGGAAAATGCCACGGGCACTATCTGATATGTGGAGACATTTCACTGTAGCTAATGTAGAAGGAAAAGCTGTGTACATTTGCAAATACTGTGTCAAATCATATGTGAAAAATGCAACAAAGATGCAGAATCATCTGGCCAGGTGCATGAAGTTCCGTCAGTGCTCACAACAAGTAACCTCTGACAAAAGTCCCTCTACCTCTGTTCGAGGTGAAAATGATGAATCAGACACCTTATCGATAGCAACAGCTCATGGTCCTCCTGGAATCAGAAGGTTTTTTGTCTCAATGGAGGAACGTAGTCAGATAAATGCTCCGGTTAGAACGTTATTGGATATATATGATAACAACATCCTGAAGATTGATTCTCTACTTAATTTGACCAGTTTATTCGACCTGGAATATAACTTTTTGAAGTTTTCGTCCGAGTTCGCCTGGACTGGCGCCAGCGTTTGGACATGTGAACTAAACGTGCCAGCAAAAGTAGCTAATTGCACACTAGTAATGGACATTATCGAACAAAACAACGATTTATTGCGGAACTAGGATTCCTGGCACTGCATTCTGATGAAAAATCATCAAAGGCAAGGGAATATTTATGATGTAATTTCGTATTTCTGTTGACTCCAACATGGCGGAGAAATGTTGTGTACCTCTGAGCGCTGTCTCAGATTATTGCATGGTATGCTTTTTCCGTAACGTTTTTAAAAAATCTGACACAGCGGTTGCATTAAGAACAAGTGTATCTTTAATCAAATGTAAAACATGTATCTTTCATCAAAGTTTATGATGAGTATTTCTGTTATATGACGTGGCTCTCTGTAATTACTCCGGATATTTTGGAGGCATTTCTGAACATGTCGCCAATGTAAACCGAGATTTGTGGATATAAATATGCACACTATCGAACAAAACATAAATGTATTGTGTAACATGATGTCCTATGAGTGTCATCTGATGAAGATTATCAAAGGTTAGTGATTAATTTTATCTCTATTTCTGCTTTTGTGACTCTATCTTTGGCTGGGAAAAATGGCTGTGTGTTTTTTCGGATTTGGTGGTGATCTAACATAAATATATGTTGTGTTTTCGCTGTAAAACATTTTTTTAAATCGGACACGATGGGTAGATTAACAAGATGTTTATCTTTCATTTGCTGTATTGGACTTGTTAATGTGTGAAAGTTAAATATTTCTCAAAAATATTTTTCAATATCCCGCGCTGCCTTTTCAGCGGAATGTTGGGGGGGTTCCGTTAGATTTTGAAAATTTGCTTTACAGCGAAAGCAATCCAAGCGTTTGTATGAGTTTATCGATCACTAGACAAAACATTATGAACACCTATCATCGAAGTAGCTTGGTCACGAAAATCCGAAAAGCAATCAAATGAATCGCTTACCTTTGATGATCTTCTGATGTTTTCACTCACGAGACTCCCAGTTACACAATAAATGTTCCTTTTGTTCCATAAAGATTATTTTTATATCTAAAATACCTCCATTTGTTTGGCACGTTATGTTCAGAAATCCACAGGCTCGAGCGGTCACGACATTGCAGACGAAAATTCCAAATAGTATCCGTAATGTCCACAGAAACATGTCAAACGTTTTTTATAATCAATCCTCAGGGTGTTTTTAAAATATATAATCGATAATATATCAACCGGGACTATCACTTTTTCAATAGGAGAGGGAGAGACAATGGCTGCCCCACTCTGTTGCGCATGCAAATCTCATCCGAACACCCAGCTATCCACTGACGCGATGTTATCTTTCTCGCTAATTTTTCAAAATAAAAAGACTGTTGACACCTTGAGCGATAGGAAAAGGAATCTGGTTGATATCCCTTTAAATGGAGCGAAGGCAGGCTATGGAACATGGAGCTTTCAGAGTAGAAGCCACTTCCGGGTTTGATTTTCCTCAGGTTTTCGCCTGCAATATCAGTTCTGTTATACTCACAGTCAATATTTTGACCGTTTTGGAAACTTTAGAGTGTTTTCTATCCTAATCTGACAATTATATGCATATTCTAGTTTCTGGGGCTGAGAAATAGGCAGTTTCAAATGGGTATGTTTTTTTCATCCAAAAAATCAAAATACTGCCCCCTACACTCAACAGGTTAATTAAAGTTTAAATTCACAACTCGATCAACCACCCGAGCCACAGCTTGTTCATCCCGCTATCGTCCAGAAGGCGAGGTCAGTACAGGTGCATCAAAGTTGGGACCGAGAGACTAAAAAACAGCTTCTGTCTCAAGGCCGTCAGACTGATAAATAGCCATCACTAGCCGGCTTCCACCCAGTTACGCAACCCTGCACCTTAGAGGCTGCTGCCCTATATACATAGACTTGGAATCACTGGCCACTTTAATAATGGAACATAGTCACATAGTCACTAATAATGTTTAAATAATGTTCACATACTGCTTTACTCATCTCATATGTATATGCTGTATTCTATTTACTGTATTTTAGTCAATGCCACCGACATTGCTCAATCTAATATTTATATATTTCTTAATTCCATTATTTTACTTTTAGATTTATGTGAATTGTTAGATACTAAAGCCCTGTTGGAGCTAGGAACACAAGCTTTTCGCTACATCTGCTAAATATGTTTATGTGAACAATAACATTTTATTTGATGGCTTTGGAACATTTTACATGATAAAACATGTGTTTGGATCACATCACATGTGACATTTGACTTTTGAAAACGTGTTTTTGGAACACATTACATTCGGCATTTCACATGTGAGATCATTGATTTTGATTTCAGGGTTTTCTGTATAGTTGTCTAATATTGATGTGGCATACTATTCTATTTCAATGTTACTCCTGAATCTCCTGAAACCGAAAGGTTGCTAGATCAAATCCCTGAGCTGACAAGGTAAAAATGTGTAGTTCTGCCCCTGAACAAGGCAGTTAACCCACTGTTCCTAGGCCGTCATTGAAAATAAGAATTTGTTCTTAACTGACTTGCCTCGTTAAATCAAAGTAAAATAAAAAAATCTTGAGTGTATTTTTTTACAAAGCTGAGATTTACTTTGAAGTCCAAAGTGTAAGAATACAGGTGAAATCAGTTATTAACAGAGACATGGTGATGTAGCAGGAAGATTGGAATGCAGTGAACCAAGGGGTTGTGAGTTCAAATCCCACACAAGGACACGTTGAATAGTAATTACTGTATAAATAAACACATAATATAGTCATGTATGTCAAATATGTAAGTTGAAAACACTGTGTTAAACGCACTGTGGTTCATGAAAACTATTTTTCTTGTGAAATCTAATTTGAAAATTTTTATCAACATGTGAAAGGTTATGCGATCACATGTGAAACTTATTGTGAAATATCATCACATGTGAAGTGTTCCAAAAACACATGGTTTTACATGATTTCACATGCGAAATGTCAAATGTGAAGTGTCCCAAAAACACATGGTTTCACATGTGCAAAATGTGGAAATGTAATGTGTGATTTTCCACGTGTGAAATCATGTGGTTTTTCCATGTCTCTCTTCTCTCCCTCTTCTCTTCTCCACCAACCCTTCACATAACCCTCTCCTCTCACTCCTTTTGACACTAAGTGAACACACTATAATCAGTCACACACACACACACACACACACACAAACACACACACACACACACACACACACTAGACGAGTGCCTGCCAATCAGTCCCAAATGCTTTTGACATATCCTCAGTGCAGATATCCTCAGTGCTAAAACTAAGGGACCACTCATTCACGCACCCAGTTCCATCTTTTTCTCCATCTTCCCTTCCACTTCTCAGCCCAGCAACACACACACACTTCTGTAATTCAGTCCCCCCCCCCCCGTTGACTCACACACACACAGATAGATTAAAGGGTCTCCAAAGACAGCTCTTCAGACAAACACATTTACAAACTAATCCTATTAAACTGAGAAAAGGCTTTCTCTTCTCTTTCTCCCTCCATCCCTCTTTCTCTCTCCATCCGCTGACTGTCAATGCCAGTCAATATTAGTTTGAAAGGGCTTTCCCATCCTTCTCTCTATCCCTCTCTCTATCCATCAGTCAATACTCCTCCTTCCCTCTCTCTTTCTCTATCTCCCTTCATTCGCTAGCTGTCAGTCAATAACCGATCTCGGCTCCACTCAAATTCTAATTCAAACCCAAACCAGCTTTACTGCCATCATTTCCGTTCAAGATACAGCCTGAAGTAGTTAATCATTGAAACATTACAGGATGTCAGGTTTCATTTGGTCTGAAGTTTTAAGGATAACACACATTGTTTGTGGCCGCTCTATCATTTCTCTGTTCTATCCCTTTCTCTCCAACCTACTCTAACTCTGTTAATACTCACTTGTTTCCTTGTCTCTCTATCACACATCTCCCGCTCATACCCTCCTCTCTTGTCCCTTTTTTTTCTCCATCACTCTCTTTTTTTCTATCCATTGCTCCATCCTCCTCCCCACCCCCCGGTGTTCAGGCCATCGACTCACGGCTGTGTGTGTGTGTGTAAGGGTTTCCGTTATCCGGCTTTTGGCCAATAAAACAAATGAAAAGCCGATAAATAAAACAGTAGATATATGTTTGGTGTTGTCGATGTTTGATGGTGTGAAACTTGGGGAATAGCTCTCAGATTATCCAGTGCTATCATGTGGAGGAGCAGTGTTCAGCTGTAGGCCTTGTATAGTCAGCTAACTAGTTTGCCAAAACTATCGGTTAGGACATCTACTTTGTGCATGACACAAGTCATTTTTCCAACAATTGTTTACAGACAGATGATTTCACTTATAATTCACTGTATCACAATTCCAGTAGGTCAGAAGTTTACATACACTAAGTTGACTGTGCCTTTAAACAGCTTGGAAAATTCCAGAAAATTATGTCATGGCTTTAGAAGCTTCTGACAGGCTAATTGACATAATTTGAGTCAATTGGAGGTGTACCTGTGGATGTATTTCAAGGCCAACCTTCAAACTCAGTGCCTCTTGACTCATCCAGCTGTAACGCACAGAATTCACTGGCTTGTATGTGAAGCAGTAATTGTTTAAAAACATCTCCTGCCATGTCACTGATGCGTCATGAAACAGTCTTGTTTGATGAAGTAATTGTCTGTATAATTATTTTGGCCTTTTCCCCCAGCATTTTCCCAGCCATATCTGCGGCAGCAGGAAGAATTAAGTCCTCCACAATAGTATGGGGCTTGCCTGTCCTAGCCACTGGGTAGCTCACCATATAAGATGCTTCTAGCCCCTTCTTATTAATGGTATCTGTTGCTTTTATGTCTTACTACTTGAAATACGTCTCAATTCTCGCTCAGAAAATTCATATGGCTTATTTTTCAAATTGGCATGTTTAGTTTCTAAATGTCTGCGCAAGAGAGAAGGTTTCATCGAGTTGTGAGATAGTACTTTTGCACATATAACACACGGTGGCTGAGAAAAAGCACTACTCCCAATATAAGTGAACCTCAAATCAATGACCCAAACTGCTACAGACCTAATCAAAATATATTTTATACTTGAGATTCTTCAAAGTAGCCACCTTTTGCCTTGATAACAGCTTTTGCACTCTGGGCATTCTCTCAACCAGCTTCATGAGGAATGCTTTTCCAACAGTCTTGAAGGAGTGGCCACATACGCTGAGCACTTGTTGGCTGGTTTTCCTTCACTCTGCGGTTCAACTCATCTCAATTGGGTTGAGGTCGGGTGATTGTGGAGCCAGATCATCTGATGCAGCACTCCTATCACTCTTCTTGGTCAACTTGTCCTTAGCCCTCTCAAATGGCTCAAAAACAAAGCCTGCCATGACGATGACAATTCTATATTCTGAATCAAAATTCACAATAAAAATAAAATAAAAAATTATCGCCATGAACCCATAGACTACACGACATGCCATTTAGAATAGATTCCCTTGCATGATCCACTACGTAGGCCTTCTATTCCAATGCTGCTGCCGAGAGAGAAAATATTGTGATAAACCCCATAATACTGCAGTGGAAAATATCAAGGGACAGCCAATTCAGCTCCACGCAAATACGTTGAAATTACATAATCTACTCTAGATTTCTACATTCCAATCTGGACAAACACGACACTGAGTATCCCATGCATTCACCTCATTAACTGTGACATTAGAACACTCAATTCTGCACGAGTGAGCCGGTAAGCTGTAAAGCCATGGAGGTCTCCCTCTCTCTCCCATCCCCGAGCCTCCCTCCCGCCACCGGTGGCTGATATCGAAGCACAAGTCAGAGCCAGTGAGCTTTCACTCTCTCTCTGTTTGATGAATATGCTTGAATTTGCATAAAGGTCTATGCCTGCCCATCATGATAAAAATGACAGTTGTGATTTACATACGGGTGAATGAGCCCTGCAACAGAAATTGAATAGGTATCCATTTATAATTCTGCCTGGTGGGCTTGCTGAGGGAGAGAATGGATAGGTTTGGCGCTCTGTGTCTCTTTCTGTCATCCAACATAATCTAATCTCCATTCATATAGCGAACCTCACTAAAAACACACACCAAGGCAGGTAGAGCGTGGGTAAGATTTTCTTATTTGAAGTCCCATGTAAACAGGTGTTTTTACATTTTTGGAATAGCTCATAGCTGGCTGAGCGAGGGGACAAATAGAAGTGTTCTAGGGTTCTAGACATGGAATCCTCGGTGTCGGGTTCCTTCTGCTCCACATTTTTTGCTAGCTCTAGCTGCCTAAGATGAGGTAAAAAAAATGTATATTGGATATTCGGTGGATACTCGGTTTTCTCCTGTCAAAAGCTATTGAACCAAGAATGCCATGACTATAAAACATTTATTTTCTGAATGAGGGGTGGATGGAAAACAATCCACATCTTAAAAATAAAAAATAAAAAAAAAATATATATATATATATATATATATATATATATATATATATAACAATATATATATAAAGCAAATTCAATCTTTGATAGCTCTCAAACAAAGTCTGCCATGACTATGAAAGTTATGTATTCTGAATCTGGGAAGGATGGTGAAAAATCCACTCCTTTTTTTTTGTTTTTTTTTGGGGGTGGGCCTAATTTTTTACAGATTTTTTAAACTAAATTTCTTTCTTCTGGTTTCAGTCTTCAATAGCTATTAAACAGAGCATACCATGACTTATATTATATTCTGAATAGGGGGAGGATCGAGAAAAATACATGCATTGTTTTGGTAGGATTTATTTAAAACATATTCTGGATTTGAATCTTCAATAGCTCTTTAACAAAACGTGCCATAATTATGAAAATGATATATTCTGAATCAAAAATTCAAGCTTTAAAAAAAAAAAAAATCACGACATGCCATTTAGAATAGATTCCCCTGCATGATCCACTATGTATGATTTCTATTTTGTGGAGGCTGTGCGTTTTTTTCTGGGTAAGTCTCTAATAGCTTTGCACACCTGGATTGAACAAAATTTGCACATGATTATTTTTTAAGTTCTTCAAGCTCTATCAAGTTGATTGTTAATCATTGCTAGACAGCAATTTTCAAGTCTTGCCATAGATTTTCAAGGCGATTTCAGTCAAAACAGTAACTAGGCCGCTCAGGAATATTCAATATCGTCTTGGTAAGCAACTCCAGTAAATATTTTGCCTTGTTTTTAAGGTCCTGCTGAAAGGTGAAATTGTCTCAGAGTGTCTGTTGGAAAGCAGACTGAACCAGGTTTTTCTCTAGGATTTTACCTTTACTGAGCTCTATTTCTTTTCTTTTTATGAACAAAAAAAACCTAGTCCTTGCCGATGACAAGTATACCATAACATGATACAGCCACCACCATGCTTGAAAATATAAGAGTGGTACCCAGTGATGTAATTTGTTGGATTTGCCCCAAACATAGCACTTTGTATTCAGGACAAAAGTTAATTGCTTTGCAACATTTATTGCCGTTTTAATGTAGTGCCTTATTGCAAACAGGATGCATGTTTTGGAATATTTTTATTCTGTACAGGCTTCCTTCTTCTCACTCTGTCATTTCGGTTAGTATTGTGGGGTAACTACAATTTTGTTGATCCATCCTCAGTTTTCTTCTATCACCGCCATTAAACTCTGTAACTGTTTTAAAATCGCCATTGGCCTCATGGTGAAATTCCTGAGAGGTTTCCTTCCTCTCCAGCAACTGAGTTAGGAAGGACGCCTGTATCTTTGTAGTGACTGGGTGTATTGATACACCATCCAAAGTGTCATCAAATGGATAATAAATTTATATATTTTTTTACCCATCTACCAACAGGTGCCCTTCTTTGTGAGGCATTGGAAAACCTCCCTGGTCTTTGTGGTTGAATCTGTGTTTGAAATTCACTGCTCGATTTAGAGATAATTTTATGTGTGCAGTACAGACATGAGGTAGTCATTAAAAAATCATGTTAAACACTATTATTGCACACAGAGTGAGTAGATGCAACTTATTATGTGACTTGTTAAGCAACTTTTTACTGCTGAACTTATTTAGGCTTGGCATATGAAAGGGGTTGAATACCTATTGACGCAAGACATTTCATTTTTTATTACACTGAACAGAAATCTAAATGCCAACATGCAACAATTTCAAAGATTTTGCTGAGATACAGTTCATATAAGGAAATCAGTCAATTGAAATAAATTAATTAGACCCTAATCTATGGATTTCACATGACTGGGCAGGAGCACACAGCCATGGGTGGGCATGGGTGGGCATAGGCCCACCCACTTGAAAGCCAGGCTCAGCCAATCAGAATGAGTTTTTCTCCACAAAAGGGCTTTATTACAGACAGAAATACTCCTCAGTTTCATTCAGCTGTCCAGGTGGCTGGTCCCAGACAATCCCGCAGGTGAAGAAGCCACATGTGGAAGTCCTGGCTGGCGTGATTACACGTGGTCTGCAGTTATTAGGCCATTTGGACGTACTGCCAAATTCTCTAAAACGACATTGAAGTGCGGCTTATGGTAGAGAAATTAACATTAAATTCTCTGGCAACAGCTTTGGTGGACATTCCTGCAATCAGCATGTCAATTGCACGCTCCCTCAAAACCTGAGACATCTGTAGCATTGTGTTGCATTACAAATCAGCACATTTTAGTGGCATTTTATTGTCCCCAGCACAAGGTGCACCAGTGTAATGATCATGCTATTTAACCAGATCCTGATATGTCAAACATTCAAGGTGGATGGATTATCTTGACAAAGGATAACTGTTCACTATAAGAGATGAAAACAAATGTGTGCACATTTTAGAGAAATATGTTTTCTGTGCATATAGAACATTTCTGGGATCTTTTATTTCAGCTCATGAAACATATGACAAGCACTTCACATGCTGCATTTATTGTTTTATTCTGTGTAATTTGTAAAATATATATACAGTACCAGTCAAAGTTTGGACAACACTACTCATTCAAGAGTTTCTTTATTTAAACTATTCTCTACATTGTAGAATAATAGTGAAGACTTCAAAACTATCAAATAACACATATGGAATCATGTAGTAACCCCTAAAAATTTTAACAAATTTAAATATATTTTATACTTGAGATTCTTCAAAGTAGCCACCCTTTGCCTTGATGACAGCTGTTAAAAGTTCATTTGTTGAATTTCTTTGCTTCTTAATGCGATTGAGCCAATCAGTTGTGTTGTAACAAGGTAGGGGTGGTATACAGAAGATAGCCCTATTTGGAAAAAGACCAAGTTCATATTATGGCAAGAACAGCTCAAATAAGCAAAGAGAAATGACAGTTAGGGTTGCAAAGGGTTGGAAAATTTCCGGGAAATTTTCCATGAGAAGTTAAGCCCGGGAATTTGGGGAATTTTGCTTAAATTCAGCAAATAAGTTAGCTTAAAACAGTGAACCTTTTTTGTGGGATACACATAAGGCAATTCTAGGTCTTGTGGCATATTTTGGTTAAACTACCCCTAATTCCATAGAATTGCAACCCTCTTCATGCACAGTGCATTCTTCCATCACATATACAGTGGGGCAAAAAAGTATTTAGTCAGCCACCAATTGTACAAGTTCTCCTACTTAAAAAGATGAGAGAGGCCTGTAATTGTCATAATAGGTACACTTCAACTATGACAGCCAAAATGAGAAGAAAAAAAACAAGAAAATCACATTGTAGGATTTTTAATGAATTTATTTGCAAATTATGATTGTGTGTTGGAAGACCAACCCATGTCGTAAACTCCGGCAAAAAGAGTCATTTGCTATTGAAGTTTTATTCCGGAAGGAGCTACGCATTTTACGCACAGCGTTGTTTTGGTAATCGCGCAGATTCAGCTGTTTATATATCAATCAGTGTGGCGACTAAGTCAGGGAAAGCTAAATCTAAGTCTAGATATACAGATGTACACACAATTTTAGAAGAAATTGATCGGAAAAGTGAGACCGAGATTGTTGTAGGACTCACTTAATTTTGCGATTCCCAAGTGGAGGAATATTTTTTGAACGGAGAGGACACCGTTGTAGCCACTGTGTATAATCTGTAACGGTGCCTGCAGAAGAGGAACAATGTCACCGTTTTGGACTGGTAAATTGTCACGTTCTGGTGGAAATGTGGAAATGTGTCCTTTGGTCTGATGAGTCCAAATTTGAGATTTTTAGGTAGGTGAACAGATGATCTTCGCATGTGTAGTTCCCACCGTGAAGCATGGGGGAGTAGGTGTGATGGTTTGGGGGTGCTTTGCTGGTGACACTGTTTGTGATTTATTTAGAATTCAAGGCACACTTGACCAGCATGGCTATCATGGTAATCTGCAGTGACATGCCATCCCATCTGGTTTGTGCTTAGTATGACTATCATTTGTTTTTCAACAGGACAATGACCCAACACACCTCCAGGCTATGTAAGGGCTATTTGACCAAGAAGGAGAGTGATGGAGTGCTGCATCAGATCACCTGGCCTCCACAATCACGCAACCTAATTGAGATGGTTTGGGATGAGGTGGACCACAGAGTGAAAGAAAAGCAGCCAACAAGTGCTCAGCATATGTGGGAACTCTGACTGTTGGAAAAGCCTGTTGGAAGACTGTTGGAAAAGCATTCCAGGTGAAGCTGGTTGAGAGAATGCCAAGAGTGTGCAAAGCTGTCTTCAAGGCAAAGGGTGGCTACTTTGAAGACTCTAAAATATATTTTGATTTGTTAAATACTTCTTCGGTTACTACATGATTCCATATGTTCTTTCATAGTTGTGAAATCTTCACTATTATTCTACAATGTAGAAAATAGTTTAAAAAATTTAAGAAAACCCCTTGAATGAGTAGGTGCATCCAAACGTTTGACTGGTACTTTATATATAATTCCACTGACTTTAATTCCATTCCACTTTTTCCACTTTGATTATGGGGTATTGTGTGTAGGCCAGTGACAAGAAAATCTCTATTCAACCCAATTTAAATTCAAGCTGTAATGCAAAACAAATGTGGAAAAGAAAGCACTGTCAATTCTGAATCAGGGGAGGATGAAGCTAAGTCCATGTCCTTTTTTCTGTAGAATTTGTATTTGGGGGGGAGGGAATTCAATATTTCTTAAACAACAAAGCATAGGATGATCAGGATTCTTCCGATTATATCATTTCCATAGTCATAGCAAGCGTTGTTGAAAATTAAAACAGATTTGGGATTTCAAAGGTGTGGCTTGTTCTCCATCCACCCCTTCTTCAGATTATACATATGTGCATAGTCATGGCATGCTTGGTTCAATAGCGTTTGACAAGATAAAACCGAATAACCACCGAATATCCAATATAAAACACATTTTACCACGGTGCTGCCTCCATCACGTCTCGGGGTGGCTGACTAGACATCGAAATGCTGAGATTTGGATAGCTAGCCCTGCATAAATACCCATCATATCGGTGTAATAACAAACCCATAAATGCGTAATAACACAATTTTCACTAGCTATGGTTTCAGATAAAGCATATCAAAGTCAAAACAGCCTGTAGGTGCTTGTGTTGCCAGATGAGATTCAAGGCTGAGGGAAAAGACAGGTGCATTCAATCACAGGGATGCAACACCCTCACACAGAAACAGATGCTGCTCGTGCCGCTGGATCTTGAGTTACACACACCGAAGGGATTGACAGAAAAAGTCATCGAGTTACCCGGTAAAGATGACAACGGGAGTAACATTAAGTTACCACATAAACGAATAAACTGACCGAGAGGCAAGATAGCTCAAATCATTGCCCGGTAACGTTAGCTAGCGAAGAAAAACTACCAGCTATCCTGGCTAAACTCGCCAACGAAGAAGCATCGCTACGAAATACATTTCCTTGGATACACCAGCGATGTTTGAATATAAATAGTTTGCCTTACCTCTCTGCCATTTTTCCGGTCGCTCCCAATTAAATTCCGTTAGTAATAATCCCCACAACGTTACCCATGTTGCCGAAATCGCTGTCGCCGCAGTCAGCGAACTGGTCGCACTCTCCTGGATAGAATATCATGCACGCACTCTCTCCTACAACGAATTGCTTGCATCCCGGCTTCTCCGTCACTGACCTGACGTCACGCAGTTTCAACATAGAGCGCACGAACTGCATTTCCATAGCAGCACAGTAACGCCATGATCCCGAGCATAGAAATTCATATTAGAATGCACCAACAACAAACCCCAACAACATCTGTGCCATAAAGGTCGAGACCTCTTGTCAGCTATAGTGTTCAAGTAAAACCCCTCCCAACAAAATACAAAATTCATTCATTTAACTTTCATCCATAGGCCGACTACTGCAAGTAGCCTAGTGGTTAAAGCGTTTGGGCTTAACCATAAAGGTTGCTAGATCGAATCCCCGAGCTGACAAGGTAAAAATCGGTCTTTCTGCTCCTGAACAAGACAGTTAACCCACTGTTCGTAGGCCGTCATTGTGAATATTTGTTCTTGACTGACTTCCCGAGTTAAATAAAGAAAAATGGCTGACTATTAGGTCGACTTTCCCACTGAAGACCACGTTCACAATTTTGAAAGATAATTTGGAGGTCTCTAGAAAGTTAGACTTCCTATCTGAAATAATATTTCCCCCCTTCTGGATGGTTGGAAGTTTGATTGGTGAGGGCCCCGGGGGTACCTCAATTTTATATACTACATGAAGTTGTTCTCAGCTCTGAGGGTGTTAGAGACAGAGTGCTCAGCTGTGGGCTGGAGTGCTAACAATACCAATCAATGGGTGCTAATGATGGGCACCTGTGTCTGGAGCCCGAAGAGTGTGAAAGCAGCGCTCTCTAGTGCTCATGTGGGTTACAGCCAACTCCACAGTCCTGATTGCCAAGTGCAATTTGCTTCTCACCAGTGCTCTTTATGTCTCATAATCAGAGTTGGGGAGTAACTGATTACATGTACTCTGATTACAAAAAACTGTAACTGTAATCAGTTACATTACCAGCAAAAATATTGTAATCAGATTACTAGTACTTTCAAAAACTAGATGATTACTTCTTGAATTCTTTATAAAATTCAGAAATTATGTTTGCAGAAAAAATACATTGACACATTTCTGTTTTCTCAATAACATTCAACTCAGCATTGAAAATTTTTTGCTATTTTAAGTTTGTTCCACCTGTGAGTGACCACCAGTCAGAGACAACCAAATGCGTTTGATGGATCATTTGTCTTCTTCTAATGTCTCTTAAGGGGAAAGTAATTCAAAAGTAATCAGAACGTAATCCAAATATTACTGATTACAATTTTTGATAGGTACCGGTAACTAATAACTGTAACAGATTATTTTTAGAAAGTAACCTACCCTAATCAAAATTTGACATGACAAAATATCATATTAAATGGAGTGTCTCGGATTTAGGTACAGAATAATACGAAATACTCTGAGACCAGGTTTCTTGCCTTCACATTGGCCCATTTCATTGTAGTCAGTGTTGGGTCCTCCAACCACACTGTCTGTGTTTCCACTGAGCCTTCTCGCCAGGATCCTGAATCATCCCACAGATATTCTCCTTCTCAAATCCGCACAAGTCCAGGGACGTTAAGGATGTTGCTGTAGACAGAGAGAGAGATAGAGGGGGTGAAAGAGAGGGGAAGTCAGCATTTTCTTTATAAATGGTGAAAATCATTATGATATATATAAAACTGTTCACATAACTGCTCAGTAAATAATCTATAATATTAACTTGCTGGACAAAACTTATCTTATCTCCTTTATTAGATAACCTGATTAGTACAAGTAAAGTAAAATCACTAACCAAAGGTGAGTCTGACTATGACCCCTGAGTGGATTGAATAAATGATTGATCATCTGACTGATTGATATCTCCACACAGAGATACTGTGTATCTCCACACAGAGATACTGTCTATAATCATGTTGCGCTTCAGAAGGTCACTGTCGCTGAACTGGGCAATCTCATCCATGAAGGTTGGTATTTTAGTAATGATGGAGGTCTCTGAGTCGATGTTGAAGGCTATTTAACTGTAGTGCCTCACAGAGCCATAGTCGTAGGGCACGTTCAGAGCACTAGACACTGACTCTCCTTGGACGAGGAAGTTGTCTTTGCCTAAAAACGTAAATAATACTGTTAAGTCCATGAAATTGATTTAAAAAGTACATTTAGTTTGTGACACACTCAGATTAATACAGACAGTTAGACTATAAGAAAATAATCTTCAACATACAATAAACTAAAACATGGTGGTGATATTACAGTGCAAAATCCCCATAATGTCAAAGTAGAATGTTTTTCAAAATGTTTACAAATTAATTACAAATGAAAGCTGAACTGTCTTGAAAGCTGAAATGTCTTGAGTCAATAAGTATTCCACCCTTTTGTTATGGCATAAGTTCAGGAGTAAAAATGTGCTTAAAAAGGTCACATAATACATTTTATGGACTCACTGTGTGCATTAGTGTTTAACATGATTTTTGAATGACTACCTCATCTCTATACCCCACACACAATAATCTGTATACCCCACATACAATAATCTGTAAGGTCCCCCAGTCGAGCAGTGAATTTCAAACACAGATTCAACCACAAACACCAAGGAGATTTTAAAATGCCTCACAAAGGGCCCCTATTGGTAATACAAATAATTAATAAATAAAGCAGACATTGAATAACCCTTAGAGCTGGTGAAGTTATTAATTACACTTTGTATGGTGTATCAGTACACACAGTCACTACAAAGATACAGGCGTCCTTCCTAACTCAGTTGCCGAAGAGAAAGGAAACCACTCAGGGATTTCACAATGAAGTCAGTCCCTCTGCTTGTTCGGGTAGTGTTTGGTGGTCGAAGTCACCGACCTTCTAGCCATCACTGTTCCATTTTTCATTTTCCATTGGTTTTGCCTTGTCTTTCTTCACACCTGGTTCCAATCCCATCATTTACATGTTGTGTATTTAACCTTCTGTTTCCCATGTCCTTGTCGGAGATTGTTTTGTTTGTATAATGTGCTATTTAGTGTTGATGTGCGTCAGGTTTTTACCCACACTGCTCGTCGGTGCCGGGTTGGTTCCTCTGGGAATCGAGGCAGCAGGCAGGGCGCTCTGGCGTCACCCCAGGTGAGCTGGCACCATTCTCACCCAGAGTCCTCTGTTGCACATATGTTTGTGTCTGTCACTTTTCCTGAGTTTTCCCCGCATTCCCAGCATAAGGCACTCGTAGATTCGGGCACGGCTGGGAATTTCATTGATAAAGCGTTAGCTCATAGTTTAGGGACCCCCATTGTTCCCGTGGTTGTGCCCTTCACCATTCACGCCTTATATAGTTGACCATTAGGGTCAGGGTTAATTAGGGAGGTCACCGCTTCTTTGGGCATGGCGACGCAGAGGAGTCACGAGGAGAAAATTAGTATTTTCCTTATTGACTCTCCTGCGTTTCCCGTGGTGCTGGGCCTACCCTGGTTAGCTTGTCATAACCCCACTCTTTCTTGGCCACAGAGGACTCTCACGGGGTGGTCGCGAGAGTGCTCAGGTAGGTGTTTAGGGGTTTCCGTTGGTGCTACTATGGTGGAGAGTCCAGACCAGGTCTCCACCGTGCACATTCTGCCTGAATATGCCGATTTGGCTCTCGCCTTCTCTAAAAAGAAGGTGACTCAATTACCACCTCATTGACGGGGCGATTGTGCGATAGATCTCCTGGTAGACGCTGCACTTCCCAGGAGTCACATGTATCCTCTCTCACAGGCGCCAATGGAGGCTATGGAAACATATGTCTCCGAATCCCTGCGTCAGGGGTATATTCGGTCCTCCACTTCACCCGTCTCCTCAAGTTTCTTTTTTGTGAAGGAGGGAGGTCTGCATCCGTGTATTGACTATCAGTTCACGGTGAGGTATAGTTACCCGCTACCGCTCATAGCCACAATGATAGAGTCAATGCACGGGGCGCGCTTCTTCACCAAACAAGATCTCAGGAGCGCTTACAATCTGGTGTGTTTGGAAGACGGCTTTCAGTACCACCTCTGGGCACTATGAGTACCTCGTCATGCCGTACAGGTTGATGAATGCGCCATCAGTCTTCCAAGCTTTTGTAGACGAGATTTGCAGGGACCTGCACGGGCAGGGTGTAGTGGTGTATATTGATGACAATTTGATATACTCCGCTACATGCATGTGTCCCTGGTGCGCAAAGTGCTTGGTCGCCTGTTGGAGCATGACCTGTACGTCAAGGCTGAGAAATGCCTGTTCTTCCAACAGTCCGTCTCCTTCCTAGGGTATCGCATTTCCACATCAGGGGTGGAGATGGAGAGTGACCGCATTGCAGCCGTGCATAATTGGCCGACTAACACCACGGTTGAGGAGGTGCAGCGATTCTTAGGGTTTGCCAACTACTACCGGAGGTTTATCCGTGGTTTTGGTCAGGTAGCGGCTCCCATTACTTCACTGCTGAAGGGGGGCTTGCAGTGGACAGCTGAGATGGACAGGGCTTTCAGTCACCTGAGGGCTTTGTTTACCTCGACTCCTGTGCTGGCCCATCCGGATCCCTCTTTGGCGTTCATAGTGGAGCTGGACGCGTCCGAGGCTGGGATAGGAGCTGTGCTCTCTCAGCGCTCGGGTACTCCACCGAAGCTCTGCCCTTGTGCCTTCTTCTCGAAGAAGGTCAGCCCGGCGGAGTGAAACTATGACGTGGGTGACCGGGAGTTGTTGGCTGTCGTCAAGGCCCGGAAGGCGTGGAGACATTGGCTTGAGGGGGCTAGAACCCCTTTTCTCATCTGGACTGACCACCGCAATCTGGAGTACATCTGGGCGGCGAGGAGACTGAACCCTCGCCAGGCAAAGGTGGGCCATGTTTTTCACCCGTTTTGTGTTAACCCTTTCTTACAGACCAGGCTCACAGAACGTTAAGGCAGACACATTGTCTCGTCTGTATGACACAGAGGAGCGGCCCATGGATCCCACTCCCATACTTCCTGCCTCTTGTTTGGTGGCGCCGGTAGTGTGGGAGCTGGACGCTGACATTGAGCGGGCAACACATAGCCTGCTCCCCCTCAGTGTCCAGCTGGGCGTCTGTACGTTCCTTCTGCTGTCCCCAACCGGCTGATCTATTGGGCCCTCATGTCACCCTCCTCTGGTCATCCTGGGATCGGTCGGACGGTGTGCTGTCTTAGTGGGAAGTACTGGTGGCCCACTTTAGCTAAGGACGTGAGGGTTTTTATGTTTCCTCCTGCTCGGTGTGCGCTCAGTGCAAGGCTCCTAGACACCTGCCCAGAGGTAAGCTACAACCCTTACCTGTTCCACAACGGCCATGGTCGCACCTGTCGGTGGATTTCCTAACCGATCTTAGACCTTCACAGGGTAACACCATGATCCTGGTCGTTGTGGATTGTCGTCTCCTCCCTTTGCCCGGTCTCCCTACGGCTCTACAAACTGCGGAGGCCCTGTTTACACACGTCTTCCGGCACTACGGGGTGCCTGAGCATATCGTGTCTGATCGGGGTCCCCAGTTCACGTCAAGGGTCTGGAAGGCGTTCATGGAACTTCTGGGGGTCTCGGTCAGCCTTACCTCAGGTTTTCACCCCTAGGGTAACGGCAGGTGGAGAGAGTTAACCAGGATGTGGGTAGGTTTCTGAGGTCTCATTGCCAGGACCAGCGCCTGACTTCCCGGCCACCAACACGCAACCCTTATAATGAGGCCAATGGTGACTTTAAAACATTTACAGAGTTTAATGGCTGTGATAGGAGAAAACAGAGGATGGATCAATAACATTGTAGTTACTCCACAATACTAACCTAAATGACAGAGTGAAAAGGAGGAAGCCTGTACAGAAAAAAATATTCCGAAACATGCATCCTGTTTGCAACAAGGCACTAAAGTAATATTACAACACATTTCACAAAAGCAATTAACTTTGTCCTGAATACAAAGTGTTATATTTGGGGCAAATACAACACATTACGGAGTACCACTCTACATATTTTCAAGCATAGTGGTGGTTGCTTCATGTTATGGGTATGCTTGTAGGAGTGGGGAGTTTCAGGATAAAAGAAAGAGCTAAAAACAGGAAAAATCCTAGAGGAAACCCTGTTTGAGTTTGCTTTCCACCAGACACTAGGAGATGAATTCACTTTTCAGCAGGTCAACAACCTAAAACACAAGGCCAAATCTACACTGGAATTGCTGACCAAGAAGACAGTGAATGTTCCTGAGTGGGCAAGTTACAGTTCTGACTTAAATCTACATGAAAATCACAAGACCTGAAAATGGTTGTCTAGCAATGATCAACAACAAAATTGACAGAGCTTGAGGAATATTGACAAGAATAAATGGCAAATGTTGCACAATCCAGGTGTGGAATGATCTTAGAGACTAACCCAGAAATACTCACAGCTGTAATCACTGCCAAAGGTGTTTCTACAAAGTATTGACTCAGGGGTGTGAATACTTATGTAAATTAGATTGTAGATTTCTCTATTTTTTTTTCAATACATTTGCAAAATTTCCAAAAACACGTTTTCACTTTGTCATTATAGGGTATTGTGTGTAGATGGATGAGAAAAATAATCAATTGAATCTATTTCTAATTCAGGCTGTAACAACAAAATGTGAAATAAGTCAAGGGATATGAATTCTCTCTGAAGGCACAGTGCTATGGTTGATTTACTATTGATTTGTTGATTGATTGCTACCTTCTTCGATGTTCAACCGTTGCGAGACGGTCACAGTTACAGCCAATGGACAACCTTCCACACCTGCCGGTTACCTACTGAGGAGAAGGAGAGAGAGAGAAAGAAAGAGATAACAAGAATGAGAGAAAGAGAGGGATGGACAATGGGGTGATAAGTGTTGAAGAATAAACAGAAAAAAATTATAATTGTTAGAAAATGTGTTGGCTCCTGACACTGGGATATGTGTGTGTGTGTGTGTGTGTGTGTGTGTGTGTGTGTGTGTGATCTCACCTGATGCCGTGGTAGGTAGTTGATGCAGGTCTTCAGTCTGGACTGCTCTAAGGCTTTCAGAATCACGCCCTTTACAGTATGTCTACACACACACACACAGGGAGACAGATAAATAGTACATTTAAAAAATGGTTTGTAACAATGATTTAAATTTCTTAAAGCGCACTAATTCTCACCCAGGCTCTCCTCCAGGTAGGAGGGTACTGTCTGAGGCCAGTGATACTGCTATCCTAGAATGGTGTTTCTGCTGTCAGTCTAAACAGAGATAACCAAACACTCTTAATCGGATAACGGCAGGCAGGCTCAGGGCAGGCAGAATGGTCAAAACCAGGAAAACAGGAACTAGACAAACACCGCCACAATGGGAAACTGCTGGTAGCCTTGACAAACAAAATGAACTGGCAACAGACAAACAGAGAACACAGGTATAAATACACTGGGGATAATGGGGAAGATGGGTGACACCTGGAGGGGGTGGAGACAAGCACAAAGACAGGTAAAACAGATCAGGGTGTGACAGACACAACACCCTTCGTTATGACTGGTGACCAGATATTATTAGTGGGGCTATATGCAATCCATATCATTCTTCAAGTAAAAGTAAAGATGACCTGTCAAACTCACCCTCCAACAAGTCCAACCCTGCCTCTGCAATTGAACTCACTACACTCTTAGAAAAAAAGTTTTCCAAAGAGGTTCTTCAGCTGTTCCCATTGGAGAACCCTTTTTCGTTTCAGATAGAACCCTTTTTTGTTCTGGGTAAAACCCTTTTAGGTTCCATGTAAAACCCTCTGTAGAAAGAGTACAAGATGGAACACAAAAGGGATCTACCTGGAACCAAACAAGTTCTACCTGGAACCATAAAGGATTCTTCAAAGCGTTCTTATATGGAGACAGCCAAAGAACCCTGTTAGGTTCCAGATAGCACCTTTTTTCTAAGAGTGTAGCGTTAGACAATCCGCACACAGAAAAACTGTCCATACACACAATCATGTATAAAGTTTTTACAAACCTTTATTGATGTCAAATATGTCCCTGTTGTGTCCTTCATCTACATCTGTCTCTGCAGGTGAGAAAATATTTCTAAATCACCTGCAGCACATAATTTGCTTGGCATTATTACCACAACAATGAGTCATCGTTATGAATAAAAACAATAAGAGGTTTCACTCACCTGTATCCCCTGTGAGCTGGGATGTTGCTGACTACTGCAGGAAATAAACAATCAAGAAAACAACTGAACAAAAATAAAACAATTTTATACACTGCTTTCAGACAGTATTCAGACTCCTTGACTTTTTCAACCTTTTCTTATGTTACAGCCTTATTCAAAAATGGATTAAATAAAAAAAATAGTACTCATCAATCTACACACAATACCACATAATGAAAAAGCGATTTATAGCAAATTTATTAAATGACAGAAATACCTTATTTACATTACTATTCAGACCCTTTGCTATGAGAATCGAAATTGAGGTCAGGTGCACTCTGTTTCCATTGATCATCCTTGAGATGTTTCTACAACTTGATTGGAGTCCAAATTAAGGTCCCACAGTTGACAGTGCATGTCAGAGCAAAAACCAAGCCATAAGGTTGAAGGAATTGTCCGTAACGCTCCGAGACAGGACTGTGTCGAGGCACAGATCTGGGAAAGGGTACCAAAAAATGTCTGCAGCATTGAAGGTCCCCAAGAACACAGTGGCCTTCATCATTCTTAAATGGAAGAAGTTTGGAACCACCAAGACTCTTCCTAGAGCTGGCCACCTGGCCAAAATGGTCAATTGGGGGAGAATAACCTTGTTCAGGGAGGTGACCAAGGCACAGACCAACCCGATGGTCACGCTGACAGAACTCCAGAGGTCCTCTGTGGAGATGGGAGAACCTTCTAGAAGGACGGCCATCTCTGCAGCACTCCACCAATCAGGCCTTTATGGTAGAGTGGCCAGACGGAAGCCACTCCTCAGTAAAAGACACATGACAGCCCACTTGGAGTTTTCCAAAAGGCACCTAATAGACTCTCAGACCATGAGGAACAAGATTCTCTGGTCTGATGAAATCAAGATCGAATGCCTGAATGCCAAGCATCACGTCTGGAGGAAACCTGGCACCATCCCTACGGTGAAGTATGGTGGTTGCAGTATCATGCTGTGGGGATATTTTTCAGCAGCAGGGACTGTGAGACTACTCAGAATGGAGGGAAAGATGAACAGAGAAAAGTACAGAGAGATCCTTGATGAAAACCTGCTCCGGAGTGCTCAGGACCTCAGACTGGGGTGAAGGTTCACTTTCCAACAGAAGAACGACCCTAAGCACACAACCAAGACAACGCAGGAGTGGCTTCTGGGACAAGTCTCTGAATGTCCTTGAGAGCCCGGACTCTGGAGAGACCTGAAAATAGCTGTGCAGTGACGCTCCCCATCCAACCTGACAGCGCTTGAGAGGATCTTCAGAGAAGAATGGGGGAAACTCCTCCAAATACAGGTATGCCAACTTTGTAGCGTTATACCCAAGAAGAATTGAGGCTGTTTTTACTGCCAAAGGTGCTTCAACAAAGTACGGAGTAAAGGGTCTGAATACTTAAGTATATGTAATATTTCCCCAAATGTTTTTTTGAATATATTTGCAAACCTTTCTAAAAACCTGTTTTTGCTTTGTCATTATGGGGTAGGTTGCTGAGGAAACAATACAATTTAATCCATTTTAGAAAAAGGCTGTAACATAACAAAATGTGGAAAAAGCCAAGGGGCCTGAATACTTTCCGAATACACTTAGAGAGAGAGAGAGAGAGAGAGAGAGAGAGAGAGAGAGAGAGAGAGAGAGAGAGAGAGAGAGAGAGAGAGAGAGATACACTGGGGGGGGGGGGGGGGCTCTGTACTCCAACCCTTTGGATTTGAAGTAATTCAATGGCTACGAGGATGAAGTGCAGACTGTCAGCTTTAATTTGAGGAACACCTACATGAGAATGCTGTTCACTGACTACAGCGTAGTTCAACACCATAGTGCCCTCCAAGCTCATCGCTAAGCTAAGGAACCTGGGACTGAACACCTCCCTCTGCAACTGGATCCTGGACTTCCTGACGAGTAGGCAATGAGTAGGCATGCTGGCCCCTCATTGGTGCAGTCTCAGTCCCCTGCTGTACTTCCTGTTCACCCACGACCGTGTGGCCGTGCACAACTCCAACACCATAATTAAGTTTGCCAACAAAACGACAGTGGTAGGCCTGATCATCGACCACGATGAGACAGCCTATAGGGAGGAGGTCAGATACCTAGCAGTGTGGTGCCAGGACAACATCCTGTCCCTCAAAGTTGGCAAGACTAAGGAGCTTATTGTGGTATACAGAAAACGGAGGGCCGAACACGTCCTCATTCACATCAACGGGGCTGTATTAGAGCGGACCAAGAGTTTCAAGGTCCTCTGTGTCCACATCACTAAGGACCTTTCACGGTCCAAACACAGCAACACGGTCGTGAAGAGGGTACAACAATGCCTCTTCCCCCTCAGGAGGCTGAAAGGATTTGGCACGGGCCCTCAGATCCTCAAAAAAATCTACAGCTGCATCATTGAGAGCATCTTGACTGGCGGCATCACCGCTTTGTATGGCAACTTCTCGGCATCTGACCACAAGGCGCTACAGAGGGGAATGCATACGGCCCAGTACATCACTGGAGCCGAGCTCCCTGCCATCCAGAACCTACATACCAGGCAGTGTCAGAGGAAGGCACCGAAAATATTCAAAGACTCCAACCACCCAAGTCATAGAGAGTTCTCTCTGCTACCGCACGGCAAGTGGTACCGTAGCACCACGTCTGTGACCAAAAGGCACCTGGACACCTTCTACCCCCAAGCCAGAAGACTGCTGAACAGTTGACCAACTGGCTACCCGGACTAACACTTCTACATTAGTTTTTTCCAACTGCTTACACACGTTTTCAAAACGGTCTCCTTTTTTCAAAACCCAACCCACAATTCCCAAAACTGCACACACAAACTGCAAAATGCCTCACATCTCCTTCAAAATGTAACACTGCATTGAAAATGCCATAAACACATGTCAGAATGAAGCGTTTGCATCAAATGGCAAACACTGCTTTCATAATAGTACATTTTTGGATATACCATGTAAACACTGTTCACTGTTCTAAATCTAAAGCTCTTTGGTCTTGCATAGGCTTATATCTACATTTCAATACAATGTTCTACAGGGGGGGCAGTCACCAGTGCTAAGCTACGCTTCATCCCTTCATCGCCACAATACTTCGTCCACATCACAAGATACGTTTTCTCTTGCCAAACATCGAGGGAAGTATCTCCTAGCATGGCGTATCCAACCTTGGACAGAGGCAACCTCTATGTCCCCACATGCGTCCTCCATTGCCTGGAGAAGCGGCATGCGGGCATAGGGTTGGCGATCATACACTTTCCAGCACCAGGCTGAAAATAATTCCTCTATGGGATTTAGAAAAGGTGAATATGGGGGTAGGTACAAAACTACAAATTGTGGATGGGTGGCAAACCAGTTTTGGACCAGAACAGCCCGGTGAAAACTAACATTGTCCCATAAAACCACAAATCTAGCAGTCTCCTGATCTGGATCAGGGCCAAGCATTGTGTAAATTGCATCCAGAAAAGTGAGCATATGGCCGGTGTTTTACGGACCCAGTGTGGCATTGTGATGGAGGACCCCGTTTTAAGTGATGGCAGCACACATAGTTAGTTATATTACCCCCACGCTGTCCAGGGACATTGGTAATTGCCCTCTGTCCTATTACATTTCTTCCGCGGCGCCTGGTTTTGGTGAGGTTGAAGCCAACCTCATCCACATAAATAAATTCATGGCGAATTACATGGGCATCCAGCTCCAATACTCTCTGTAACAGACAAGGATATACAGATGAGTAAATATGGTATGTCTGAAGTACTGGAAGTAGTGTTGCAAATACCTCTACAAAGTAATGTCGCATATTCTTGACTTTGTCAGAGTTTCTCTCAAATGGCACCTTGTAAAGTTGTTTCATCGTCACTCTGTGCCGTTGGAGGATGCGTTGTATGGTCGACAGGCTTACAGCATTGATGTAGTTAAATATGGTGTCATTATTCAAGACATGCTCTCTTATCTCTCAAATCCTAATTGCATTGTTGGCCAAAACTATATTTATAATTGCAGTCTCTTGTAAATCTGTAAACAAGCATCTTCGTCCTCCATGATGTCTTTGCCTTTCCACTCTGTACAGAATTCAAACACAGTATGTGTTCAGCATATGTACAAAAAAAGGTAGTACAGAATGATAACCAACCTCATTCATTCAATGCAATGCAGTAAATGGATGGCTTAGAGTTACAAATGTTTATGCAATACTATGCAGTCATACGTATTTTACAGTATATTACTGTAATGCTAAAATAGTCATTAGATAGTTGCATACCTGTTCTCATTTCTGAAGGTTCTAATTATGGACGCCACTGTAAATCGACTCAAGTTGGGCTGGACTCTCAGTCCAGCCTCTCTCATGGTCAAGCCGTGGTTGATCACATGATCAACAAGTGTTGCCCTAATCTCATCAGAGATGGCTCTCCTTCCTTCTCTTCTTTGCCCTCTTCTTCCTCTTCCTCTTCCTCTCCCTCCTACTCCTCTTGCTCTCTGTCCATTGTTGGCATCCATTGTTCAAAACAGGTAATCTGACCTTTGACCTATTTATAGGCCTATACTACAGTAAATCAGTGATTGGTTAGTGATCAGTTAAGCTATGAGTGTTTGCACATGTGAGGAGTGTGTGTGTGACCAGGTGAATAAGTGTAGCATTTTGATTGGTTGTGTTTGGAAAAGGAAAGCAAGTCACTTCCTGTTAGATTTGTGTGTTTTAACTGAGTCAAAGGCTGAGTCAAAGGCTGAGAAATAGCTTATGGTTTTGGATATTTGGTGTGTCGTTTTGCACTTTGAGTGAGAGGTTTCATAAATTGTGTGACATGAAAAGATTTTGTGTGTAAGCAGTTGGAAAAAAACTGTAATGTGGATGCTACGATGATTACAGATAATCCTGAATGAATCGTGAATAAAGATTACAGTGGCATAAATATCATGCCCCACAAAAATGCTAACCTCCCCTGTTATTGTTCTGGTGTCTTGAAGGTATGATATTTGTACGTCTCTAACTTTCTCACTCATCACTCAACGGTATAATTTCAAAAGGTCTCACCCGATATGGATGAAAATTCCCTCAAATTAAAGCTGACAGTCTGTACCTTAACCTCATAGTCATTATACCATTTCAAATCCAAAGTACAGTGCCAAAATAACAAACAATGTGTCACTGTCCAAATACTTTTGGAGGTCACTGTATATTCTCTAATCCAAGCTCTTGCTGTCTCTCTCTTCTTGTGCTCCCTTCCTCACTATCTCCTTCTTTATCATTCTCTTTGCCTCCCTTTGTCTCTTTCTAAGTACCTCCTCTTTATCCCCCCTCCTCTTCTCTCTCTCTCCCTCCCCCTTATTTCACCCCCTACACCCTCTCTCCCTCTCTCTTCCTCCTCTCTCTCTCTTTCTCTCTTTCTCTCCCTCTATTTTCTATCTTTCTCTTTCTCCCTCCTGTCTCCCACCTCTCACTCTCTCTCCCCCTCTCCCTCCTCTCTCTCCCTCCTCTGTCCAACCTCTGTCCAACCTCTGTCTGTTGACTCTCTCTCTCCCCTCCCTCCTCTCTCTCCCCTCCTTCGCCATCTCCTTTTCTCTCTCCCCCTCTCTCACTCTCCCCCTTCTCTATCTCTCTCACCGCCCTTCTTTCTACCTCCATTTGACACAATGGTCTTGCAGAGGGAGAGAGAAAGATGAGAGGAGGGGAGAGAGAATAGAGGTAACAGAGATATGCAGAGAGGGGGAATTAGAGAATAGAAACAGAGCAGGAGAGACAGAGAGAGAGACATGTCTCTGTCTGTCTGTCTGTCTGTGAGTCTCATCTTTTCATATTTTTCCATTAACTGGAATGTATTGACATAAGCATCAATTGGTTGACACTCATCTTTTCCCATTGAATGGAAATGTATAGACATAAACATCAACCCTGTGACACATTTTTTCCCATTGAATGCAATGTATTGACATAAGCATCAATTGGTTGACACATCTTTTCCTATTGAATGCAATGTATTGACATAAGCTTCAATAGGTTGACACTCAAATTTTCCCATTGATTGCAAAAGTATTGACTCATCTTTTTCCATTTGACAGCAATGTATTGACATAAGTGTCAACACCGTGACACTAATCTTTTCCCATTGAATGCAAATATATTGACATAACCATCAATTGGTTGACCCTCATCTTTTCTCATTGACTGTGATGTATTCAAATCAAATCCAATTTAATTTGTCACATGCTTTGTAAACAACAGGTGTGGACTAACAGTGAAATGCTTACTTACAGGGCCTTCGCAAAAAAAATGCAGAGAGAAAGAGAATAGAGAAATAATAGAAAAGTAAAAACACGTAATAAAAATGTATTAATAAATACACAATGAGTAAGATAACTTGGCTATATACAATGGGTACCAGTACTGAGTCGATGTGCAGGGTAGATATGTACATATAGCCAGGAATAAAGTGACAGATAGCAAACAGTAGCAGCAGCGTATGTGATGAGTCAAAGTTAGTGCAAAAATTATCAATGCAGATAGTCCAGGTAGCTATTTGGTTAACTATTTAACTAACTATTTAGCAGTCTTATGGCTTGGTGGTAGAAGCTGTTCAGAGTCCTGTTGGTTCCATACTTGATGCATCGGTACTGCTTGCCGTGCGTTATCAGAGAGTACAGACTATGACTTGGATGGCTGGAGTCTTTGACAATTTTTAGGGCCTTCCTCTGACATCACCTGCTATAGACAGCCTTGCAGTCGGATGCCAAGCAGTTGCCATTGCAAACGATGATGCAGTTAGTAAAATACTCGGAATAGCGCAGCTGTATAACTTTTTGAGGATCTGAGAGCCCATGCCAAATCTTTTCAGCCTCCTGCGGTAGAAGAGGCGTTGTCGTGGCCTCTTCATGACTGTGTTGGTCTGTTGAGACAATGATAGATCCTTAGTGATGTGGACACCAAGGAACTCTCGAAGCGCTCCACTTCAGCCTCGTCGATGTGAATGGGGGTGTAATCGTCCTTCCGTTTCCTGTCATGAACGATCAGCTCCTTTGTCTTGCTTATGTTGAGGGAGAGGTTTTTGCCTCTTACCTCCTCCCTATAGGCTGTCTCATCATTGTCAGCGATCAGGCCTACCACCGTTGTGTCATTGGCAAACTTAATGATGGCGTTGGAGTCGTACACGTCCACGCAGTTGTGGGTGAACAGGGAGCACATGAGGGGACTAAGCACGCACCCCTGAGGGGCCCTTGTGTTGAGGGTAATTGTGGCGGATGTGTTGGTGCCTACCTTCACCACCTGGGGGCGTCCCATCAGGAAGTCCAGGATCCAGTTGCAGAGTATTCAGTCCCAGGGTCCTTAGCTTAATGATGAGCTTGGAGGAAACTATGGTGCTGAACGGCCTTGTGAATGTTAACCTGTTTAAAGGTATTACTCACATCGGCTATTGAGAACGTGATCATACAGTCGTCTAGAACAGCTGGTGCTCTCACTCATGGTTCAGTGTTGCTTGCCACAAAGCGAGCATAGAAGGAATTTATCTAATCTGGCAGGCTTGCGTCACTGGGCAGCTTGCGGCTCGGTTGCCCTGTGCAATCCATGATAGTTGGCAAGCCCTGCCACATCCGACAAGCGTCAGAGCCGGGTGTAGTAGGATTCGGTTTTAGTCCTATACTGAAGCTTTGCCTGTTTGACGGTTCATAAAGTGTCACATAAGTGTCAACCTTGTGATGTTCTTCTTTTCCCATTGAATGCAATGTATTGACAAAAGCGTAAACCCCTGTGACACTCATCTTTTCCTATACATTGCATTCAATTGACATACAGAACCAGTCAAAAGTTAGGACACACCTACTCATTCAAGGGTTTTCCTTTTTTCCTTTTATTTTCTTTTTACTATTTTCTATTTGAGATTCTTCAAAGTAACCACCCTTTGCCTTGATGACAGCTTTGCACACTCTTGGCATTCTCTCAACCAGCATCAAGCATTTTATGCCACTCACATTAACATCTGATAACCATGTGTATGTGACCAATAAAATTAGATTGGATTTAATTTGATTGATGAGGTAGTCACCTGGAATGCATTTCAATTAACAGGTGCGCCTCGTTAAAAGTGGATTTGTGTCATTTATTTCCTTCTTAATGCGTTTGAGCCAATCAGTTGTGTTGTGAAAAGGTAGGGTAGTAAAAGACCAAGTCCATATTATGGCAAGAACTGCTCAAATAAGCAAAGAGAAACGACAGTCCATCATTACATTAAGACATGAAGGTCAATGCAGAAAACGTCTTAAAGTGCAGTCGCAAAAACCGTCATGCGGTATGATGAAACTGGCTCTCATGAGGACTGCAACAAGAAAGGAAGACCGAGAGTACCTCTGCTGCAGAGGATAAGTTCATTAGAGTTACCAGCCTCAGAAAATGCAGCCCAAATAAATGCTTCACAGGGTTCAAGTAACAGACACATCTCAACATCAACTGTTCAGTTGGGTTGAGGAGGAGACTGTGTGAATCAGGCCTTCATGGTCGAACTGCTGCAAAGAAACCACTACTAAAGGACACCAATAATAAGAAGAGACTGGCTTGGCCCAAGAAACACAAGCAATGGAAACTAAACCAGTGGAAATCTGTCCTTTGGTCTGATTAGTCCAAATGTGAGATTTCTGGTTCCAACCGCCGTGTCTTTGTGAGACACAGAGTACATGAACGATTGTGTGGTTCCCACCGTGAAAGATAGAGGAGGAGGTGTGATGGTGTAGGGGTGCTGGTAATTTATTTAGAATTCAAGACACACTTGACCAGCATGGCTTCCACAGCATTCTGCAGCGATACACCATCCTATCTGGTTTGCGCTTAGTGGGACTATAATTTGTGTTTCAACAGGACAATGACCCAACACACCTCCAGGCTGTGTAAGGGCTATTTGACCAAGAAGGATAGTAATGGAGTGCTGCATCAGATGACCTGGCCTCCACAATCACCCGACCTCAACCCAATTGAGATGGTTTTGTATGAGTTGGACCGCAGAGTGAAGGGAAAGCAGCCAACTCAGCATATGTGGGAACTCCTTCAAGACTGTTAGAAAAGCATTCCAGGTGAAGCTGTTGAGAGATTGCCAAGAGTGTGCAAAGCTGTCATGAAGGCAAAGGGGGACTACTTTGAAGAATCTAAAATCTACAATATATTTTGATTTGTTTAACACTTTTCTGGTTACTACATGATTCCATATGTGTAATTGCATAGTTTTGATGTCTTCACTATTATTCTACAATTTAGAAAATAGTAAAAAATCAAGAAAAACCCTGGGATGAGTAGATGTGTCCAAACTTTTGACTAGTACTGTACGCTTCAATTGGTTTACACATTTTCTGATTAAATGCAATGTATTGACATACAGTGTCAACCTTGTGACATTCATCTTTTACCATTGAATGCAATTTATTGACTTAAGCATCAATTGGCTGACACTCATATTTTCTCATTGACTACAAATGCATTGACATAAGCATCAGCCTTGTGACACTCTTCTTTTCCCATTGAATGAAATGTATTGACATAAGCGTCGACCCCTGTGGCACTCAACTTTTCCAATTGAATGCAATGTATTGACATAAGCTTCAATTGGTTTCAAAAGATTTTCGGATTAAATGCAATATATTGACATACAGTGTCAACACTGTGACATTCATATTTTACCATTGAAGGCAATGTATTAATATAAGCATCAATTAGTTGACATCATCTTTTCCCACTGACTATGATGCACTGACAAAAGCGTCAGGAGCCTGGCCAACTAACATAAGCTTCAAGTGGTTGAAACCTAACTTTTGCAAAAATGACGTTTTTCTATGATATCATGTTGGCAGCCATGGCTCAAAGACTACCTGTAATAACAAGCACAATAAAGAGAAGAGAGAGAAGGGGGCAAAGACCACTGATATACAGCAGTCCTTAAACCACCCCTACTCTGGGTGCAGTGTGTGTGTTTGCTAGGTTTTATACGGAAGCTGAACAAACTGCAACGCTTGCAGGATTGTGCAGATTACATACAATTTATGGTTCA
Source organism: Oncorhynchus clarkii lewisi (assembly GCF_045791955.1). Taxonomy (NCBI): domain Eukaryota; kingdom Metazoa; phylum Chordata; class Actinopteri; order Salmoniformes; family Salmonidae; genus Oncorhynchus; species Oncorhynchus clarkii. The sequence goes on along the minus strand of NC_092150.1, from coordinate 35,365,504 downwards.
AAGGTCACAAGCTAGACCAAAAGGAATTGTAAGCACTTTTTATCAAGCTACCAAGCTAGTTTGTCTTGTACATTGTCAGTTGAACCTTTACAGGGTGAGGACAGGGTACTTTTCATTAAATATATATATTGATTTTCAGACAATGTACACTGTAAACCCCATTTGTATTTGTTTTTAAAATACTTCTAGTAAGTTGAGCTCGGTCAATGAAAAGTAATCATTGCTTCAAATGTTTATGTGGTACTGACTCAAAACGTAATGAGAAGTCACATCAACTAAGATTTTGTAAAGTTATGATAACAAATTAACTTTTTTTCCCAGCATGCTCCAGCATGCAGACAAAACAGGCTTTTCGGGAATATTTTCAAATACAATCATGGTGGAAAAAACAGGTTGGAAAGTGAATGGCTCATCTGTTTGCTGTAGGCTACCAAAAGTGTTTGATCAACTTCCAAATATTGTTTAACAAAGTAACAAGGTTTTGCAAAGCAGTGAGTGGGCTGCACATCATTGGGGGAGTCAGTGAAACTGGAAAGCATTTTTAGGACTTTAATGTCCTCCTCATATTGTAGCCTAAAATACGTGTCTCCACATACCTAGGCCTAGGCTAATGATGGATTCAAGACAATGTCGTTTTTATTGATATCAGATTCGCAGTTTGTCAGTGTCAAAGTAGCCTGTCATTTTATCATTTTATATTTTTTCCTCACCCGTTCAAGAACCTCAGAGCTCCTCAGATAACCCCCTCTCGTGATCACTTTTTGTTCAGCACCTCCCGATTTACAAATTAAGCATTTGCTGTCAGTCAAGGTGAGCTCATGAAAGTTAGCTCCCCACCCACTCAGCCTGTCTTTTCTTATTTCCTGGTAGCCATGAGAGAAAAATAAATTTTTCTCACATTTTGAGCATTTCAGTCACTCAAAAGGCTATTTTACATGGGAACCGTTAACAATTCTGAGAGGCATAAGGGAAAATTCTATCTTCTCCTGTCCTAGAGCCCATTTTCCTATCCAATTCCATTGCAACCCAAAATCCTGACTCTTGTGCATGGAAATTCCTAATTTCTGTAATCCATAGGTTGCATTACCTTGCCTATGCATAATACCTCTCTACCTTCAACTTTAGTAATGTAGCAGAAACAGTCATTATCATACTTTAGTAGTCCTCCTTTGATCTGGTTTCATCTAAATATCATCAAATTTCATGAAAAACATGATATAGACTGTTCGGGACCTTTAAGAAAAAAAGATAATAAATTGCTGTCAACTGTATTATTATTGAATATTTAATAGTCCCCCATTAGCTTATGTAAGAGTAAGGAACAAATCTACAGCAGAACCAGCAATACAAACATAATTGCAAACAAACACACACAACCGCATACATGTTTTATTCAATTCCTTTATTATAGTCAAGTATATACAAAGACATGAAATGGAAAAGTATAGAAAAGCTAGTGTCAATATTGTAGTTGGTAGATTTTATGATAGATTTATCCAAATATTTCTACAGTATGTAACATGTCATGAGTGTTTATTTATTGGCAGTTACACTAGTTGCAGTAAATTAGATGTCATACACTCAAAAGAAAGAAAAAATGGACAACATTACAATTTTCACAAATGTTTATGTGAGCAGCTCTGGCATCAAAATATTTAGCATATTACTTAGTACACGAATCATGATGACATTGGTATTGCTAAATTGCTAGTTAATAAATTATATCAGTCAAGATCATCTTGGATTCAGGTTGGCATCTCGGAGAGACTCAAAGATGGCATATTGCACGTTCAACGTATCGGTTTGATGGATATTCTGTGGACGAAATAAATATATTTTTAGTGTGTGTGTGTGTGTGTGTGTGTGTGTGTGTGTGTGTGTGTGTGTGTGTGTGTGTGTGTGTGTGCACGCGCGTGTCTGTAGCCTACCGTGTAGTCCTCAGCATAATAACAGTGTCTTAGGTTCAAATGTCTGATGAAGTTCCTGCTGATTTGGTTTGGGTTACCGTGTGGTAGAGAGACACACACCGGACACACCTAGATGGCACCAGAGAGCAACAATCACTCAAAGCAACAAAGTTTCAGCTCAAGTGGCCAACAACCCTCTAGGACTAGAGACTAGGGATGAGGACACCCTGGAGGCAGTGACAATTGTTACTAAGTGGAATATCGTGGTTAAACAGCACAAAATAAAACAAAATAATTTTTAAAACCCAGTGATTGAAAGCAACTGACGACTTATAACATATTTATTACTGACCACGGGCCTGTTGTTATAGTGGTGGTTGTCATTGCAGTGACCCACCAGATCCTGCTCATTCAGACCACTCTCCTGGCAGATCGGACAGACAAACGTCCTCACTGCAGCACTGCGAGAGAAGTAGGGGGAGACAGATAGACACAGAGAGAACACGTTAGAGAAAAATATGAATAAATGTAATACTGTAGTTGTATATCTTGAAGACAAGGGTAAATATTCACTCTAAAGTAAACCAGTAGCTTTCTTACTTTGCTAACTGGCCTTGCAGGTTCATGCAAGTCATTAAGAAGTGACACACAATCATGTAAGATTTTTAATGATGAGTAAGCAGCAAAGGCGGCTGGCGGAACAAGCTATAGGAGGATGGGCTCATCGTAATGGCTGGAATGGAATTCATGGAACGGTATCAAACACAAATATATGGAAACCACATGGTTGACTCCGTTCCATTGATTCCATTCCAGCCATTACAATGAGCCCATCCTCCTATAGCTCCTCCCACCAGCCTCCTCTGCTCTGCAGTAGTCTACAATGAGAAGCACATGTATAAGAATCATACTTTAATCACTATAAGAGAAGCACACTAATGAAAACACACATACCACTGGTGACTTATCCATCATAAGTGAAGGAGAGGGAAGGTGGATTGCAAAAATTCAGCCTTGCAATAATGACTGTGAATCAGCCAGTACAGGGGTAGCTAGTGTAGAGGGCATAGAGGTGGGTATTTGAGTAGGGGAGGGTGTGTGCTGAGGAAGGGCCAATGGCTGTGGTCCTGGGGCACAGAAAGTACTGGGGTGGGGTTAGGTGTGGTGATAGGTGCCGGTGCAGGGGCGGCAGCCACAGGGGTAAGAGAGGGGGCAGATGTTCGAGCCATAGTCATGCATGCACCATTGGTAGGGGCAGGAGGGGTGATGGTAGGTGTGGTGATTGGTGTTTGTGAAGTAGGAACAGCAAGAGGAGTAACAGATGTGTGGGTCATAGACGTATATAAATCTTTGACTGGGGCAGGGGGAGTGATGGAGGAGGAAGGTTTGGGGAAGAATCTTGGGGTGGGAAGGGGAGGGGCTGTAGTGACTCTGTAACTGAGCCTTGATTGACCATGCTCCTTCCTGTTGCATGAGTAGCTATTTTCAGTAGTCTGATTCGGCAAAAAAAAAAAAAAAAACGGAGGTATGCAATCAGTCAACCTTTAGGTCCTCATTGAAACTGTCAGTGCATTCATTGTAACCCTCGATATATGACACTTAGCTCACAGGAGGTTGATGGCACCTTCATTGGGGAGGACGGGATTGTGGTAATGGCTGGAGCAGAATCAGTAGAATGGTGTCAAATACATCAAACACATGGTTTCCATGCGTTTGATGTATTTGATGCCCTTCTACTGGTGTCCATGTGTTTGATACCATTCCATTGGTTCCGTTCCAGCAATTATTATGAGCCTTCCTCTCCTCAGCAGCCTCCTGTGGTTTAGAAACGTAATGTACTCCCAGGGTCTCTACATGGTTTTGCTGTATTTGGCTCTGTGTGTTTGACTGTGTATAGACCAGTCCCCCACTCACCTCCGGATATCACCTGTCACAGGTCTAGTTGCTGGGGTGTAAATCCTCGTCAAGCCAGAGAGAGGTTGATCCAACCTGATGACTGTGGTCCTCGTCTGGACTGTGACACCAGTGGCACCAGCAGGCATTATGTCATCAGCCTGTGCCTTAGCTCTGCACAAAGGGCAGTGGGGTAACCACTTTAAAGAGCGCGAGAGACATAGTCGGCAGAACCTGCAACACACGCACACACACACAGCACACACACTTCATTCAATTAAATGTGTAAGCAACATGCATAACTGTGGTAATGGTCCACTGATAAAGTGGGCACATTCTTCAGTCATGAAGTATACACTTACAGAATCAAACCTGCAAGAACCTATTTCCCAACACTGCAGCTATGTCATAAATCCAGACAACATCGATCATAACATTGAAAGAAAAAGGTTAAAGTACTCTCATCCACATTTAGATAGGCTACCTTCTCTCAGAAGAGGAATTACCTTAAATATAAGTATAATATTTGGGAATATCAGGGGATTTTTTTTTGTGGTGTGAGGGAAAATTCCCCTCATGTAAAGACACGCTATCAAGTGTTATTGTTATTTACCAGCAGTGGACGGGGTGCAGGAAGTAAAGAACCTTTTTTTATTACTTAGAGTCATTGGTAAAATCATATCATATGATCTTTGACAAGACATCCATAAACTAAACTGTAGTCCACTTCACAAACAATTTGATGTCAATCTCATCTCAGTAGTTTATCATATTACTCAAGTGATGTTGAAAGCACTGTGAATGAGAAACATCAATGTACACATATACTGCTGCCTTTGCGCTGTGCTGATGGTCTTTATTGACAGAAATAGAGAATTCATAGAACACTTATTTGAGGGAGTTCAGACACTGAGTAAATTATATTAGAGAGAATTACCTATTTGGGATTAGAGACCGTTATAGCCATCAGCTCCGGGAAGTGAACCTAATTTACATTCACTCAATTTAAATAGAAAGACCAGGCTACACGTTAAGTTACAGATTAGGCTGGAAGCTGTGGAGTAACACTAGATAATATGCCAATAAAAAGAGGTTACTCACACATGAGAGCAGGCAGCAGGGTGATGTGGGTCCATCAGGGGGCTCATACAGATGGGACACTCATCCTCAGATGGGGTCTGTAGGCCTGCTGCAGAGTGGGCCATACTTTGGCTGGGACAGATTCTCTTTCCAGGACAGAGTACACTACAGTCTCCCCTGGGGCCGGTGTGGTGTGTGTGAGGCAGCGACTGTACTGCCTTGCTAAAAAGAATACCTGGCTACCTACCTACCTACCTCAGAGCACAGCCTCTTACCTACAGACCCAGCCCATAGGAGGGAAACTCCAACCAATCACACAGCTGACCGAGTTCTTTAGTCCCAGCCCAGGGACTTTCTGGACTGTCTTTACTGAAAGCAAACTCACTTTCCGGGAGAGGGTGTGTGTGTGTGTGTGTGTGTGTGTGTGTGTGTGTGTGTGTGTGTGTGTGTGTGTGTGTGTGTGTGTGTGTGTGTGTGTGTGTGTGTGTGTGTGTGTGTGTGTGTGCGCGTGTGTGTGACAACCAGGTTCTCAGGATAAGGCATGACAATGAAGACTTGAACTGGGTACTCGGTATCCAGGAAGGCAGACCACACAGTAGTACAAAAAATATGACAGCTTTTATTAAAAAAGGGCAATTGGGCAGTTGCTACATCCATTTTGTTGACTTAGAAATGAATGATATGTACCAAAGGATTCTTCAAGAATATAACTGATAATTGCCTCATGAGCTTAGTTCAACTGTAGTACCCCATCTGAAACCAAAATATAAGCTTGTTTTAAAAGTAAACAGACACTGTGTAGCCTCAAAATGGTTTAAAAAAAAACATTTTCATATCATGGATGGCCAGTCATTGAATCCATAGCACTGTCTATGAATTTGAGAATGGTTACATTTCTCCCTCAGATGTTAATCAATAACAGTGGTGGGGACCACGTTTTGTTATTGTTTCAACTGCTGATTGGCAGTTGAAACAATTAATATTAAATGAATATTAAAATAGAATATTAAAATCGTGCACAAGCTGACAAAACACAAACAGTACCTTGCTTGCTGTCTTTAAGGGCTCCTGAGTGTCACAGCGGTCTAAGGCACTGCATCTCAGTGCTAGAGGCGTCACTACAGACCCTGGTTTGATTCCAGGCTGTATCACAACCGGCCGTGATTGGGACTCCCATAGGGAGGTGCACAATTGGCCCAGCGTCGTCCGGGTTTGGCCGGGGTAGGCCATCATTGTAAATAAGAATTTGTTCTTAATTGACTTACCTAGTTAAATAAAGGTTAAATAAAAAATAAAAAATATAAAATAAAAAAGTCCAGACAGCCAAACACAAATTGTACTCATAGCAGGATACTTACAGCTAACACATTAACAGAAACGGGATAGAATAGGAGAATAGTGCTGTAATGGATAGCTCACGTTTTACAGGCTTCTGACCAATTCTGCAGTTTTGTGGGTTTTTTTGTACATAATGTTTCCGCCATTGTTTCCTATGACCAAAAAGAGCTTCTGGACATCAGAACAGAGATCACTAACCTCAAATTGGATGGACATTTCTACTTCAACGAGTCGGCGGCGCAGGACTTACTGCTCACCCCGGACCAGGACCTAATCTCAGAGACTTGGAAAAGGAAGAGAAGGCGTTAGAGAGGCTGACATGTGGGCACCCTGACGAAATAACATTGGCGAATAAATAATCCGCCTTTACCCTCCATTCTATTGGTGAATATACAATCACTTGAGAACAAACTGGACAGGCGCCAGTCGAGACTATCCTATCAATGGGACCTGAAGAACAGTAATATCATATGCTTCTCGGAGTCGTGGCTGAACAAGGACATGGCTCGTATACACTGAGTGTACAAAACATTAAAAACAAGCTCTTTCCCTGACATAGACTGACCAGGTGAACACTGATGAAAGCTTTGATCCCTTGTTGATGTCACTTGTTTAAATCCACTTCAATCAGTGTAGATGAAGGAGATGAGACAGGTTAAACAAGGGTTTTTAATCCTTGAGACAATTGAGACATGGATTGTGTATGTGTGCCATTCCGAGGGCGAATGTTCAAGACAAATGATTGAAGTGCCTTTGTAGAGGGTATGGTAGTAGGTTCCAGGCGCACCGGTTTGACTGTGTTAAGAACTGCAATGCTGCTGGGTTTTTCATGCTCAACTGTTTCCTGTGTGTATCAACAAAGGTCCACCACCCAAAGGACATCCAGTCAACTTGACACAATTGTGGGAAGCATTGGAGTCAACATGGGCCAGCATCCCTGTAGAATGCTTTTGATACCTTGTAGAGTCCACGACTCAATGAACTGAGGCTGTTCTGAGGGGGGGGGGGGGGGGGGGGGGGGGTTGCAACTCAATATTAATTAAGAAGGTGTTCCTAATGTTTTGTACACTCAGTGTACATCTAGTTTATTTGTTCTATGCATCGGCAGGATTGAACAGCAGACTTGGGTAAGCTCAATGGGGAGATGTTTGTCTCTTTCTTAACAACGGCTGGTGCGCAATCTCTAATATTAAGGAAGTCTCAAGGTTCTGCTCGCCTGAGTTAGAATACCTCATGATAAGCCGCAGACCAGTGCTCCTGCTAAGCTGTGCGTAGCCCCGAGACGACCACACAGCTCCACAGGGACAGCAGCTCAGAGCGCTGAAGAAATATCAGCCCACGGAGAGAAGAATGAGATTGAACTTGAAGTTTTCCCTGTTAGTAGCACTATCAACGTCTCTCTTTACTGTGGCAATTGTGATCGAGTCAACACAATATTAGCCACTTTCAATGCAACATACCAAAACAAAACAAACTATGCAAGATAGGATTCTATAGTGCACCACTCAGCTCTTACTCTACACCAGGCCTGGGCAATTCTTTTCCATGGAGGGCCACAATAGAATATATTTTTGCCACAGAATCATATTACAAGATTATACATCGTGTGTATGACTGTGTTGACAGATATATCTACTGTAAATCACATCGAGATAGGCTACTTATTTCACTTTTTTAACATGCACAGAAATAAACCACATCCATGTTCTCCTTTTGGTAGCTATTTTCATTATTAAACATCCAATGAACTACACAGAGGGAAAGGTACACTGTGCATTCAGCACCACGGACAGAACTCTTGTTAACGGGTAAGCACAAAAACACAAGAACGATAGGAGAGCTCAACATTACATTTAAACTACTCAATCAGAGTTAGGAGTGAAAGTCTCTGATGGCTATTGACTAGAGTAGTGAAGTCAGGTATAGTCAGTAAGAGACGATCTGTGCCTTGTTATATTTCATCACTGAAAATGTCTCTTCACATACTGTACATAGGTTGACCCAAACAGTACAAACATCTTCTGAGCATGACTCCTAATCTTTGTAAAGTTTTGTTCATCGAGAGACGCATAGAACCTCGTCAGTGACATTGTTTTGAATAGTTCTCCAATCACTGCATCAGACTGAAGATCGATAAGCTCAAGTTGCAGGTCAGTTGGAGCGTTGTCCACATTGAAGGTGAAAGGGGAGGAAAGCAACAGCATGTCATTTTCCAACACTTTGAAATCCTCAAAACGACGACAAAACTCACCGCTCAAAGCACGCAGCAGCGATGTATACTTCTCCCCCGGTCATCTGATAGGGAACAGACTAGTAGTGTCAGAAGGTCATCTGATAGGGAACAGACTAGTAGTGTCAGAAGGTCATCTGATAGGGAACAGACTAGTAGTGTCAGAAGGTCATCTGATAGGGAACAGACTAGTAGTGTCGGAAGGTCATCTGATAGGGAACAGACTAGTAGTGTCGGAAGGTCATCTGATAGGGAACAGACTAGTAGTGTCGGAAGGTCATCTGATAGGGAACAGACTAGTAGTGTCGGAAGGTCATCTGATAGGGAACAGGCTAGTAGTGTCGGAAGGTCATCTGATAGGGAACAGACTAGTAGTGTCGGAAGGTCATCTGATAGGGAACAGACTAGTAGTGTCGGAAGGTCATCTGATAGGGAACAGACTAGTAGTGTCAGAAGGTCATCTGATAGGGAACAGACTAGTAGTGTCGGAAGGTCATCTGATAGGGAACAGACTAGTAGTGTCGGAAGATCATCTGATAGGGAACAGACTAATAGTGTCGGAAGGTGGGTGAGATTGTTAGTGAGATTGTTGGCTTCTACAGGAGGACCAATTTTCCCTTGAAGGATTTGACAAGGCTGTACATCTGATGCGCAAAAAGGCCCTTCCCTTGTAGTCTGGAATTCAGTTCATTCATGAGGGCCATGATCTCCACAGTGAAGGCAAAATCAGCCAACCATCCTTTATCTTGCAGCTGAGGGTAATCGACATATTTTCCTTTCATTTGCAAAAACTCAGCAATCTCCGAATCTTCAGGTCCCACACCCTTCTAAGCACCTTCCCCAAACTCAGCCATCTCATGTTTGTGTGGTAGGGGAGATCTGCATGACCCGACTCTGTCTCTTCCAACAGTGAGACAAACTGCCTGTGATTTAAAGATTTTGCTCTTATGAAGTTTACCACTTTAGTGACTGTATCTACAACATGGCTCATTTCCAGAACACATTTCCAGAGCACCTCCTAATGAATAAATCAACAAAGGAAAATAATTTTCTGATCTGGGTTCAGCTCAGCTTCTTGATCTTGTATCCTTTACAAAAGGCCAACGTTTTTTCCAGTCAAGGTTGGGCACCCATCAGTGGTCACACTGGATAAATTTTCAAAACTCAGTCCCAGTTTTGCCACACACTAATTAACCTCCTCCAATAAACATTTCCCTGTGGTGGTGCTCTTCATTGACTGCGCTGAAGCAAGCTCCTCTGTCATTTCAAAGTCTGGGGTTATGCCTCGTAAGAATATCAACAAATGCACTGTGTCACGTGCATCACTGCTCTCATCCAGGGCCAAGGAGAAATAGGTGTTGTTCCATATTCTCTCCGATGTCTTCAACACGCCGTGTCACTGTTCATCTTGACAGGGAAACATTTTCTAACAGCTCTTTCTTGTTGGGGCAAAGTATTGCTGCAGAGTCAAATAAACATTCTTTAATGCATTCGCCCTCAGTGAATGGCTTGCTATGTTTAGCAATTTTGTGGGACAGTATGTAGCTAGCTCTCGCAATTCCGTTGTTTGCTGAATGCAGTTTTGTGAAAAGTCCTTGCTGCTTTTGCATCTGAGAAAGCAACTCTTTCGATGCACTTGCCCTCTGCTCAGAAGACATATTACTATATTTCTCTGCAGGCTTCGTCTGGAAGTGTCGGGACAAGTTGTAGTCTTTCAAGACAGCGATGCTCCCGTTGCACACTAAGCACACAGCTTTCCCTGATACCTCAATAAAGACATATTTGGATGTCCACTCTTGCTGGAACACCCTACATTCATTGTCTACTTTCCTCTTCTTTGAAATCGTTGAAAATGTCATTGTTGTGCAATTTCTACCTAAATACTATTTGTAACTGTGACGTATGTGTCAGCCTGTCGGTCACTGTCTGTCCTCGTGCAGTTGTTATTTATGCATCAAATCCAAATCAAAATCAAATAAAATCAAATCGAGGACAGACAAATAAATGAAGTTGTTATTTATGCATGCCTTCAAAGTAAATGTCCGGCCTTTGCCGAGGCCTGCTCTACACAGACCTGTGCGGCATAGTCAATCAGAAATGCAGTAGGCCTATATGCAGTGGTGGAAAAAATACTCAATTGTCATCATTTGAGTAAAAGTATAGATACCTTAATAGAAAGTTACTCATGTAAAAGTGAAAGTGAGCCAGTAAAATACTAACTGAGTAAAAGTCTTAAAATTATTTGGTTTCAAATATACTTAAGTTTCAAAAGTAAATGGAATTGCTAAGTAAAAGTATAAATAATTTAAAATTCCTTATGTTAATCAAATAAAATCAAAGTGTATGTCACATGCGCCTAATAAAACAGGTGCAGACCTTACGGTGAAATGCTTACTTACAAACACTTAACCAACAATGCAGTTAAGAAAAATAGAGTTAAGAAAATGTTGACTAAATAAACTAAAGTTTAAAAAAGTAACACAATAAAATAACAATAACGAGGCTCCAGTACATACAGGGGTATAGGTACAGAGTCAATGTGCTGGGGTGCAGGTTAGTTGAGGTGGTTTAGTTAATATGTACATGTAGGTAGGGGTAAAGGGGCAAAGGAGACGGTAACATTTTCTTGTTTTTAAAATGTATGGATAGCCAGGGTCACACTCCAACACTCAGACATTATTTACAAAAGATGCATGTGTGTTTAGTGAGTCCGACAGAGGTATTAGGGATGACCACGTGATTTCTTGATAAGTGCATAAATTTGACAATTTTCTTGTCCTGCTAAGCATTTAAAATGTAACGAGTACTTTTGGATGTCAGGGATGTATGGAGTAAATAATAAAATATTTTCTTTAGGAATGTAGTGAAGTAAAAGTAAAAGTTGTCGAAAATATGAATAGTAAATGCTGTAGTGGCCAGATGGAAGTCACTCCTGGAGGAAACTTGGCAGGAAGCATGGTGGTGGCAGCATCATGCTGTGGGGATGTTTTTCAGCGGCAGGGACTGGGAGGCGAGTCAGGATCGAGAGAAAGATGAACGGAGTAAAGGACAGAGAGAGATCCTTGATGAAAACCTTCTCCAGAGTGCTTAGGACCTGAGACTCAGGAAAAGGTTCACCTTCCAACAGGACAACGACCCTAAGCACACAGCCTAAACAACACAGGAGTGGCTTTGGCACAAGTCTCTGAATGTCCTTGAGTGGCCCAGCCAGAGCCCGGACTTGAACCCGATCGAACTTCTCTGGAGAGACCGGACAATAGCTGTGCAGCTACACTCCCCATCCAACCTGACAAAGCTTGAGAGGATCTGCAGAGAAGAATGGGAGAAACTCCCCAAATACAGGTGTCTTGAAGACTTGAGGTTGTAATCGCTGCCAAATGTGCTTCAACAAAGTACTGAGTAAAGGGTCTGAATACTTATGTAAATGTGATCGTTTTAAAAAATATATATAAATATGCAACAAATTCTAAAAACCTGTTTTTGCTTTGTCATTATGGGGTATTGTGTGTAAATGTAATCAATTATAAATTCAGGCTATAACTTAACAAAATGTGTAAAAGTCAAGGGGTCTGAATACATTCCGAATGCGCTATACATATCTAGCCACTCTGCCACCGGGAGAATCTCAATTGCATACTCCTCACGTCCTTTCTCCATGCCTCCTCAAAACCCATAGGATGAGAAAGCCAGAGGTCCCTCCCCTCTGACCTTTTCCTCCAATGGGTTTTGAGAAGGAAGGGGCGGCAGATAACCTAACATAGCAGGCATAAAATAAACACCTGAAACTAGATCTCCTACATAATGGTCTCGATGAGAAGAAACGAAACTGTTGGGGGAATTCAACCAATCCAGTAAATGTGGAGGAGGACTTAAGATGTAGTGTCTTAAGGTCCAAAAGCGGAAGTTGGGTCACAAGCGCTCTTTCCATTTCCCATGAAAACCGGAACATCTGGTTGTTGGGGACTCAGCAGAGGTTAGGCAGCAGGTAGACTAGAGATTAGAGAGGCGAGTCAGCAACTGGAGGGTTGCCAGTTTGAATCCCAGGTCCAAGGCGACAAATCTGTCGGGAAGTGAGCTGGCAACAGGAGTGAGTTCACAAAAATTGTCTGAAAGGGACAAAGTGTGAAAACACCCAAAGAGATTAAGGGGGCTTTCAGACCAAATTGGTTTGGTGTGGTTTTTACAAACTTTGTTCAATTTACCCCCGGGTTCGTTTGGACTGGTGTGAACTAGAGGTCGACCGATTAATCGGAATGGCCGATTAATTAGGGCCAATTTCAAGTTTTCATAACAATCTGAAAAATCTGTATTTTTACAACTTTATTTATCGAGGCAAGTCAGTTAAGAACACATTCTTATTTTCAATGACGGCCAAGGAACGGTGGGTTAACTGCCTTGTTCAGGGGCAGAACGACAGATTTTTACATTGTCAGCTCAGGGATTCAATCTTGCAACCTTATAGTTAACTAGTTCAACGCTCTAACCACCTGCCTCATGAGGAGCCTGCCTGTTACGTGAATACAGTAAGAAGCCAAGGTAAGTTGCTAGCTAGCATTAAACTTATCTTATAAAAAACAATCAATCAATCATAATCACTAGTTATAACTACACATGGTTGATGATATTACTAGTTTATCTAGCATGTCCTGCATTGCATATAAATGATGCGGTGTGCATTCACATAAAAGCACTGTCGTTGCTCAAACGTTTACCTAACCATAAACATTAACGCCTTTCTTAAAATCAATACACAGAAGTATATATTTTTAAACCTGCATATTTAGCTAAAAGAAAGGTTAGCAGGCAATATTATCTAGGTGAAATTGTGTCACTTCTCTTGCGTTCATTGCACGCAGAGTCAGAGTGATATGCAACAGTTTGGCTTGCCCGGCTCCTTGCAAACTAATTTGCCAGAATTGTACGTAATTATTACATCATATTGAAGGTTGTGCAATGTAACAGGAATATTTAGACTTATGGATGCAACCCGTTAGATAAAATACGTAACGGTTCCGTATTTCACTGAAAGAATAAACGTCTTGTTTTCGAAATGATAGTTTCCGGATGCGACCATATTAATGACCTAAGGCTCGTATTTCTGTGTGTTATTATGTTATAATTAAGTCTATGAATTGATAGAGCAGTCTGACTGAGCGGTGGTAGGCACCAGCATTCTCGTAAGCATTCATTCAAACAGCACTTTCGTGCATTTTGCCAGCAGCTCTTCGCAATGCTTCAAGCATTGCGCTGTTTATGACTTCAAGCCTATCAACTCCCGAGATTAGGCTGGTGTAACCGATGTGAAATGGCTAGCTAGTTAGCGGGGTGCGTGCTAATAACGTTTCAAACATCACTCGCTCTGAGACTTGGAGTGGTTGTTCCCCTTGCTCTGCATGGGTAACTCTGCTTCGAGGGTGGCTGTTGTCGATGTGTTGCTGGTTCGAGCCCAGGTAGGAGCGAGGAGAGGGACGGAAGCTATACACTGGCAATACTAAAGTGCCTATAAGAACATCCAATAGTCAAAGGTATATGAAATTCAAATCGTCTAGAGAGAAATAGTCCTATAATAACTACAACCTAAAACTTCTTACCTGGGAATATTGAAGACTCATGTTAAAAGGAACCACCGGCTTTCATATGTTCTCATGTTCTGAGCAAGGAACTTAAACGTTAGCTTTCTTACATGGCACATATTGCACTTTTACTTTCTTCTCCAACACTTTGTTTTTGCATTATTTAAACCAAATTGAACATGTTTCATTATTTATTTGAGGCTAAATTGATTTTATTGATGTATTATATTAAGTTAAAATAAGTGTTCATTCAGTATTGTTGTAATTGTCATTATTACAAATAAATATAAACAATTGTCCGATTAATCGGTATCGGCTTTTTTTGGTCCTCCAATAATCGGTATCGGCGTTGAAAAATCATATTCGGTCGACCTCTAGTGTGATCTGCACTCGGGAGCGCACTAAACAACTCACTGTGATTTGCTCAAAAAGGGTGGTCTCGGGCTGATTCCATTTGTACCATGGTGCGGTTTGCTGCAGGTGAGTATGCAGTCCGAACCAAACCATAACTTGATATCTCTGAAACATTATGTGTATAGCAGTACAATTATGAACACATCTGATGTAGATTAGAGGAGACGGGGACTATTCGGGCAGGGATATATCAATGCTGTGTCATTGGGATATACATTGAGTGTACAAAACATTAGGAACACCATCATATTATTGAATTGCATCCCATTTTTCCCTCAGAACAGCCTCAATTTGTTGGGGCATGGACTCAACAAGGTGTCGAAAATGTTCCACAGGGATTCTGGCCCATGTTGACTCCAATGCTTCCCACAGTTGTGTCTTGTTGGCTGGATGTCCTTTGGGTGGTGGACCATTCTTGATACACACAGGAAACAGTTGAGCGTGAAAAAAACAGCAGTGTTGCAGTTCTTGACCTACTCAAATCGGTACGCCTGGCACCTACTACCATACCCCGTTTAAAGGCACTTAAATTGTTTGTCTTGCCCATCCACCCTCTGAATAGCACACATTCACAATCCATGTCTCAATTGTCTGAAGGCTTAAAAATCCTTCTTTAACCTGTCTCCCCCCTTCATCTATACTGATTAACGTGGATTTAACAAGCGACATCAATAAGGGATTATAGCTTTCACCTGAATTCACCTGGTCAGTCTATGTTCCTAACATTTTGTTCACTCAGTGTACACACTACAGAATAGAGAGCAATAGTAATGGCCTCTTTTTGGAGACACCAACTCCGCCATGGTTTGTTGAACAAAGTCTATGGGAAAGTGAATAGAGTTTTTGCAGGGGTTTTGGATAAACGCTGAAAATAAAGTCTGTGGTAAACACAGGCTTAGTATATCTTATACGTTTTGTTCTCATCTTCATCAGTTTATGCCACTTTTTGTGAATTTTGAAGCATTTATGTAATGCACATCAACGCACATGTTAACTGACTAACATTATCTCATAGAACAAAACACATAAGATCTCATAAGCCTATTGGGAGTTTATTCCAAAACCCTATTCTTTCCCATTAATTTTGCTCATGGGAATGACTGAAGGAACCAGAGGTAAATCATTTCAGTGTTTTAGGACTACAAGTTGGTGAGATCCATATACCCTATTCACATTTGTCCATGTACTTTTTGGCCAATTAATATTTCCTATTAGATTACAAGATAAAAAAAAACGAGTAAAGAGTCATTCCTCTTTTATTTTCTTTGAATCTGAAATCAAACAACATAAACTGTTTCGCTTTTTGTTTTTACTGTCTAAAGGAAATATGAAATAATGAAAAACGGAGTAATAATTTGATTATTCAAACGTTGCGTTTTTAATGATCGGTTCTGGTTCACATAACATGATAAATGGGTGTTTATGATGTTTTTGATCTTACATATTATGTAATCGAATAAACATTATGTAATCGAATAAACAGCTAAATGTTATTTATTGATTTGTTTGTTTCTCGTTCCATTGATTGATGATTCACAGTTACCGTAGTTAGTCATGTGCCCAGTCCAAATTGGCCTAGGTCAGTGAGTAAGCCACTTTTACAACCTTAAGCACTTTAACCTGTAGTCTATATAATTGTGGATAGGCTCAATAACATGCAACTGATCCCCACAAGCTTCAGTGCCTAGGATCTCAGACAACATAACCACTCGATTTTTACAGGAAGGCATGATTGTTATTCGATATTACATTATAGAGGAATTTAATCATGTGCTGGTGGAAATCGCGCGTCATGACCAATGATCTTCACAGCAGTCATGACCCATTGAGAACTGTTTCTAGTTTTGCCTGTGTCAGGATCTGGGCACTTCTGATAAGCCTATAAACTACATCAATAATTAGGTATGATATAAAAACGGAGCTCTGTCCACGGATCTATGAGCATGATGTGTACTTTGAAACGCTCCAATGCGCTATCGAGCGTTTAAGACTTGACTCCTTCGGTCTGCTGTACTGCGTCACCTTCAGTGACAGTCCCAGAGAAAAGTGTTTCACAGTTCGACAACCAAGTTGGCTATTAGGCCATTAGCATATGGTTTACAATGTTTGTTAATCAAAATATGTAGGCTAGTACGCCGTTACAATCCGTGCTTGATTGTAAATTAGGAGGTGCATTGCATTTGCGTAGTGGCAGAGGTGGAAAAAGTACCCAATTGTCATACTTGAGTAAAAGTAAAGATACCATAATAGAAAATGACTCAAGTAAAAGTGAAAGTCACCCAGTAAAATACTCAAGTAAAAGTATTTGGTATCAAATCTGCTTAAGTATCAAAAGTAAAAGTAAAAATATGTTCTAATTACTTATATTAGGCAAACCAAATGGCACAGTATTCTTTATTTTTAATTTTTTATAAATGTAAGGATAGTCAAGGGCACCCTCCAACACATAATTTTCAAATGAACAGCAAAGGTGCATGGGTAAGATCATTGGGGAAGCCCCCCCCCCCCCCCCTCCCCCCAATATTACAACATAATGTATGCATTGTGATAACTGTGTTGCTTGCTCTATAACCTGAAAATGTATATGCCTTGCGACCATGATATATAGGCCTAAAGGCCAAGACGATAAGAAGACACAGTGGCAGAATAAATTCAACCACAACTTTGTGGCAACCTCTGTCCAGTGAAGTCCACAAAGCATATTGCATGTACAGTAATCGAAAGTTACATGACCAACAGCATGGTCAAGCAAGTTAATGTTTCCGACATTTTCGGACCACTAAACAACTATTGATTTAGAACCACACAGAGTTACCACAAGTCGTAAAGAAAACAGGAGCTGCTTCCACTATTCCAGCAGCATTTCAACTTCAACATTTCAGCATCATCAAATCACCTCTGCTTAGTCTAATACAGTGTCAACTAAAAGATACCAACAACAATTTAGTCCAATCAACGTAAGCGAAATATGTGGCTGTCTGTGGTTCTGATTTCTGTGTGTGTGTGTGTGTGTGTGTGTGTGTGTGTGTGTGTGTGTGCATGTGCGTTTGTTCAAGTAAAAAAACATGTTGACTCCCCTTACTTGTAGAGAAACGCCAATGCCATCCTCCTCTTTTTCATGTTGACGAAACGGTCCATAACTCTGTCATACAGTACACGCTTTTATTTTTTGTTGTCCTAGGCCACCTGGCTAAAATGCTTGCTCGTTAGCCTAACTTCCATTCATGATCAACGTTAGCTAGTTAACATTAGCTTTCTACATCTAGCTACATATTGAACTTCCATCCTCTCAGGCCACAGCAACAACAATGTATGAATTAATGGTTGGATCAGAATTGCCTTGATAATCATTGGCCAGTAGGAAGAATTAAGTAAAACCACAAGTCCAAATCCCTATCTCCATCCATGGCTAATTTAGGAAAGGGAGAATTTTAGCTAGCTAGCCACCGGAGGTCAACAACACAATGAGATGCAACAATTCAAGTTTTACTGTCAATTGCGTTTGCTCTCAATGGGATTTCTTAGGAGTGATGCAAAATCCAAGTTGTCTTCCCTTATCGCCAGGACCATTCACAGTTGAGCTCGCTCAGTTTAGCTCAATGCTGAATGGCAAAATTGTTATGCTTTTTTGTCTAAGGGAGGCCAGATGCTCGCTGGCTTCCCTCGCCTTCAATGCTACGGGCGGCAACAATGTCATACTCGTTTGGACCAGACAGCATCAGATAGATGGCCTACACACAGAGAGACAGCGGGGAGCTGTTTCGCTTGCTTGGATGCTTTCTCTTGTGAGATACATTGAGCCTCTTGCGAATTGAAGGAAAATTATGAAACACAGAGAGACGAAAGATACACTATTTTATGTTTGTTTTATTGGTCAATGTTTTTGGGAAGCCTGGCTTCCCTTGGCATCCATGAATACACACCACTGCAAATAAAGCATTTGTGTTTAGTGAGTCCGCCAGATCAGAGGCCGTAGGGATGACCAGGGATGTTCTCTAGATAAGTGTGTGAACTGGCCCCTTTTCCTGTAATTTTAAGCATGTAACAAGTACTTTTGGGTGTCAGGGAAAATATATGGATAAAAAGTATATTATTTTCTTTGTGAATGTAGTGGAGTAAAAGTAAAAGTTGTCAAAAATATAAATAGTAAAGTACAGATACCAAAAAAAATTGTACTTTAAAGTATTTTTGACTTAAGTACTTTATACCACTGCGTAGTGGCATAGAGCAGAAGAGTAGAGGCACTTATAGAAGTTACACACATGGGGAACATTTTTAGTAGCCTTGTGTCTGGGTAAAATGCGGCCTTTTATAAAATGCATTTCATGCAATTCTATGTAATTTTACATGACTGGAGACTGGCAGAATCTATTTTAATACCACACATATGACAGGCTACTTTGACACTGAAAAGATGAGAATTTGGACACTTTTCCCTCAAGAATTTCCATCCATCTTTCCTTCAATTATGACCAGTTTCCCAGTCCCTGCCGATTAAAAACATCCCCACAGCATGATGCTGCCACCACCATCCTTCACTGTGGGGATGATGTTCTCGAGGTGATGAGAGGTGTTGGGTTTGTGCCAGACATAGCGTTTTCCTTGATGGCCAAAAATATCAATTTTAGACTCATCTGACCAGACTACCTTCTACCATATGTTTGGGGAGTCTCCCACATGCCTTTTGGCAAACACCAAACATGTTTGCTTATTTATTTCTTTAAGCAATGGTTTTTTTCTGGCCACTCTTCCGTAAAGCCCAGCTCTGTGGAGTGTATGGCTTAAAGTGGTATTATGGACAGATACTCCAATCTCCGCTGTGGAGCTTTGAAGCTCCTTCAGGGTTATCTTTCGTCTCTTTGTTGCCTCTCTGATTAATGCCCTCCTTGCCTGGTTCGTGAGTTTTGGTGGGCGGCTCTCTATTGGCAGGTTTGTTGTGGTGCCATATTCTTTAATTATTTTATAATGGATTTAATGGTGCTGCGTGGGATGTTCAAAGTTTCAGATATTTTTTTATGACCCAACCCTGATCTGTACTTCTCCACAACTTTGTCCCTGACCGGTTTGGAGAGCTCCTTGGTATTCATAGTGCTGCTTGCTTTGTTATGCCCCTTTCTTAGTGGTGTTGCAGACTTTGGGGCCTTTCAGAACAGGTGTATACTGAGATCATGTGACAGATCATGTGACACTTAGATTGCACACAGGTGGACTTTATGTGGTTGCACCAGATCTTATTTAGGGGCTTAATAGCAAAGGGGTTGAATACATATGCATGTACCACTTTTCAGTTTTTATTTTATTTTTTTAAATTTTGAAACAAGTAATTTTTTACATGAAATTCTAATAAAAATCAATTTAAATTGTAGGTTGTAATGCAACAAAATAGAAAAAATGCAAAGGGGGTGAATGCTTTTGCAAGGCACTGTAGGTGTGTGGAGACATATTGTACTCTACAATATGAGGACATTTTTGTCCTAAAAATGCTTTCCAGTTTCACCGACTCACCCAATAATGCGCAGCTTACTCACTGATGATGGCTGATGCCCTTGTGCCAAAAGCCTTTCTCTCTCTTGTTTTACTTTGTAAAACCTTGTTACTTTGTAAAACAATATTTGGAATTTGATCAAATATTTTTGGTAGCCTACAGCAGACAGATTAGAGCAGGGGTACTCAAGTACTATTTGAGAAGGTCTTTATATATACCACTTGGGTCCTGTTTCAGTAATAATGATATCAGACCTTCTTGTTGCGTGTCTGATAACCTACCATTGATATAGGAGTGGTTAAAACAAGCTAAAGTCCTTTGAGTATATCAAAAAAAGTGTTGTATACTTCCACTGGTATGCCATCCAGCCCTGGAGTTTTCCCATCTTTAAAGGCCCCAATTGCCTCAAGCAGTTCCTCCTCTGTAATTTGGCCTTCACATGAGTCTTTCTGTACAGATATTAATTTTACATTATTATTAGGAAAAACATCCATACAATTAGTTTCAGTTAGTGGAGATGGAGGAGTCTGAAATGAAAACATATTCTTAAAGTACTTTACTTCCTCTTTCAAAATATAATTTGGTGAATCATGTGTGACTCCATCATTTGTAACAAGTTTTAATACTTTTTTTTTTGGTAGCATTTCTATATTGAAGATTGACAAATAATTTGGTGCATTTTTCCCCATATTCCATCCAGTTCGCTTTATTTTTAAAATATAATATAATATATATATTACACTAGATCTTTCTTGAATAAGTTCCTCCTTTTCCTCTAACTTATTCTGTGCCTCTATAGTACAATTTTTATTGCTATGTAACTGTACTGTTAGTCCTTCAATTTCCTTTGTTAATATGGACTCTTTTGATCTAAATTGCTTTTGTTTTATAGATGAGTACTGAATTGCATTGCCTCTAAAGGCACATTTAAAAGTGTCCCATACAGTAAGGGGATCTGCTGTACCTATGTTATGTCTGATACCGGGAGTTATTTTATTATTAACTCTGTTCTGGGTCCGGATCCAGTCTGCGGTCCGCCAGTTGAGTATGGAGGGATTAGAGTCTTTTCTTTTCAGCAGGAGCCATTTGCTCTCCAACCTGTGTTTTCCCACGATTGTATTTGAAATATTAACAAATTAACGGAGGCAACTTGATTGAACTTTGATCGCTTTTATTCAAAAATGTTCCATTACAAAAAGTATCAATTATTTTTCATGCCAAGAGAGGTACCAGATCTGGCCAGATAGGTTCCGGATCCTGTTCCGGTAGGATCCGGCTCAAATTAATCACTGGTTATAATGCAGGGGCGCAGAGCAGCTCGCAATATAGCTGCATGAGGTACAGTGCCTTGCGAAAGTATTCGGCCCCCTTGAACTTTGCGACCTTTTGCCACATTTCAGGCTTCAAACATAAAGATATAAAACTGTATTTTTTTGTGAAGAATCCACAACAAGTGGGACACAATCATGAAGTGGAACGACATTTATTGGATATTTCAAACTTTTTTAACAAATCAAAAACTGAAAAATTGGGCGTGCAAAATTATTCAGCCCCTTTACTTTCAGTGCAGCAAACTCTTTCCAGAAGTTCAGTGAGGATCTCTGAATGATCCAATGTTGACCTAAATGACTAATGATGATAAATACAATCCACCTGTGTGTAATCAAGTCTCCGTATAAATGCACCTGCACTGTGATAGTCTCAGAGGTCCGTTAAAAGCGCAGAGAGCATCATGAAGAACAAGGAACACACCAGGCAGGTCCGAGATACTGTTGTGAAGAAGTTTAAAGCCGGATTTGGATACAAAAAGATTTCCCAAGCTTTAAACATCCCAAGGAGCACTGTGCAAGCGATAATATTGAAATGGAAGGAGTATCAGACCACTGCAAATCTACCAAGACCTGGCCGTCCCTCTAAACTTTCAGCTCATACAAGGAGAAGACTGATCAGAGATGCAGCCAAGAGGCCCATGATCACTCTGGATGAACTGCAGAGATCTACAGCTGAGGTGGGAGACTCTGTCCATAGGACAACAATCAGTCGTATATTGCACAAATCTGGCCTTTATGGAAGAGTGGCAAGAAGAAAGCCATTTTTTAAAGATATCCATAAAAAGTGTCGTTTAAAGTTTGCCACAAGCCACCTGGGAGACACACCAAACATGTGGAAGAAGGTGCTCTGGTCAGATGAAACCAAAATTTAACTTTTTGGCAACAATGCAAAACGTTATGTTTGGCGTAAAAGCAACACAGCTGAACACACCATCCCCACTGTCAAACATGGTGGTGGCAGCATCATGGTTTGGGCCTGCTTTTCTTCAGCAGGGACAGGGAAGATGGTTAAAATTGATGGGAAGATGGATGGAGCCAAATATAGGACCATTCTGGAAGAAAACCTGATGGAGTCTGCAAAAGACCTGAGACTGGGACGGAGATTTGTCTTCCAACAAGACAATGATCCAAAACATAAAGCAAAATCTACAATGGAATGGTTCAAAAATAAACATATCCAGGTGTTAGAATGGCCAAGTCAAAGTCCAGACCTGAATCCAATCGAGAATCTGTGGAAAGAACTGAAAACTGCTGTTCACAAATGCTCTCCATCCAACCTCACTGAGCTCGAGCTGTTTTGCAAGGAGGAATGGGAAAAAAATTCAGTCTCTCGATGTGCAAAACTGATAGAGACATACCCCAAGCGACTTACAGCTGTAATCGCAGCAAAAGGTGGCGCTACAAAGTATTAACTTAAGGGGGCTGAATAATTTTGCACGCCCAATTTTTCAGTTTTTGATTTGTTAAAAAAGTTTGAAATATCCAATAAATGTCGTTCCACTTTATGATTGTGTCCCACTTGTTGTTGATTCTTCACAAAAAAATACAGTTTTATATCTTTATGTTTGAAGCCTGAAATGTGGCAAAAGGTCGCAAAGTTCAAGGGGGCCGAATACTTTCGCAAGGCACTGTATGTCAGATAATTCACTTCCCAGTGATTTCACAAGTTGGTATTTTTGCAGTAGCCTGGCCTTGATTGTCAGGGAAATGTTTAGTAGAAATATAGGCTACTTTGACTGGACAATTAGCCTAGGATATGAAAAAGCTACTATTGAATAGGCCAAAAGCCTATCTATTGAGTGATATTAATAATTGAGGACGGGGTTTATAGAGTATTCCATGGTGTTCAGCTCTAAACCAGTGGTGTTGGTCAATAGGTAATGCGTCCATCTGGCGTGCTTGAGGCTTGACTCAAATACAACATTGATTTAGGGCCTATGCGCACCATAGATGGGTTACATAGGCCTATAGGCTATGTCATTGTTGGATGGTCTAAATAATGTAAAGCTATTGTGTGACAATGTATTTTTGTGGTACATTTCCCACCTATAGTTACTTTAACAAAATTACATGAAACAAATTCATAGATCCAATGATTTATAGTCTGTAAACTATAGGACATGGTGCCGTTACATCGTTTGATGCGTATTCGCGGGATTCGTGGGCTACCCCACTGATAAATGGTAATCCCTTAACTCGGAACAGCCTAAGCTCATATATTTAGGCCTATAATAAGCTCCAATATGTCCGCTCATGGTGACATTTAAGATGCTTATATGTGGAGGTGTTGCCTGAACAAAACGTGTGTGCTATACTGTAGGCTTGCTTATAAACAATTTGTTTATCATCTCAGGCACTGGCCTCTAATTGGCACTGAGCTGTTTTACCTGTATTCGGACAGGTTCAGAATCCCGGACAGCGTTGATAAAGGACGCAGGTGCTGATGAGAGACAACGGGTGAGATGAGAGGCAATGGGCGGGACTCATAGCCTCTATTATTGAGACAGGCCTTGCTTGACGCTGGATGTGCTATTGTTTCTGAGAGCTTGTTCCCTCTGCAGGTCTCGACAAGGAAGTATTGCCAGCAGACCTCCACATGGCGTTTATACATTGGCTGGTTACCTGCATTAAAAGGCGATGTTTCGAAATGGAGGCGCGCAACTCCAGGGAGGAGATAAGCACTACTCCGAGCCCAGGACAAGATGGAAGGCTATAGGATACAAAGCACTCCAGCTCTGCTGTTGAGATATGGTCATTTCCAAACCCTTATATGTTTTTTTAACCTTTATTTAACTTGGCAAGTCAGTTAAGAACAAATTCTTATTTACAATTATTTACAAACCCTAACCCAGACGACACTGGGCCAATTGTGTGCCGCCCTATGGGGACTCCCAATCACGGCTGGTTGTGATACAGCCTGGAATCGAACCAGGGTCTGTAGTGACACCTCTAGCACTGAGATGCAGTGTCTTAGACCGCTCGGGAGCCCACTAACACAGCGTGAGGTATTTAGGCAATGTCATCCTGTTTACATTTATACCCGACTTTTCGCTGTTCCTCCAGCCTCGACTAGCCTACTGTTGAGGATGTTGACCTACGAACGTGCGAACAGGCTGCCTCTTCAACACCCAGACACAGCTCTTTACCTCGAATCTCAGAATGCCACTACTACCCGCGACAGCAGCCTTTCAGATAACACACTCTAGCCCTGCTAAAAGGGACGATTTTCCAATTAGGCCTGCCTCAAACTCTGGCGTGAGTAAACTTAAGTGGCCTTTAAGTCCAGCAGGACAGATGCACAGTGTCAATAGACCTATGGATGCAATTAGGCCTACAGCTTGACCTGGTAGGATATAGAGACGGACACCATGGAATACTGCAGAAATAAATCCTCAATTATATGCTATATGCTACCATAGGTCTATTAATTTGTAGCTTAATGTAATCATAGGCTATTGTCCAGATAGAAATATAGGCTACGATACATTTTCCCCACAATACTGCAAAAATACCCTAAGAAGTCATTTATCCAATCGCTGGAGATTTAGGAAGCGTGGAATTCTAGAAAACAGCTGCTGGTTGTCAGCGAAGAGCAGCACAGAGAGATGTAGAGGAAAGTCTGTTTAAGTTGAAATTATCCACTTGTAGGCGTAGGATACTTTTTATCTGTTACTCAATACTTTGCTGAAGCACCTTTGGCAGCGATTACAGCCTCGAGTCGTCTTTGGTATGACGCTATAAGCTTGGCACACCTGTATTTGGGGAGTTTCTGCCATTTTTATCTGCAGATCCTCTCAAACTCTGTCAGGTTCGATGGGGAGCATTGCTGCACAACTTTGTTCAGGTCTCTCCAGAGATGTTTGATCGGGTTCGAGTCCGGGCTCTGGCTGGGAAACTCAAGGATATTCAGAGACTTGTCCTGAAGCAATTCCTGCATTGTCTTGGCTGTGTGCTTAGGGTCATTGTCCTATTGGAATGTGAACCTTCACCCCAGTCTGAGGTCCTGAGCTCTCTGGATCATATATTCAATAAGGATCGCTCTGTACTTTGCTCCGTTCATCTTTCCCTCGATCCTGACTAGTCTCCCAGTCCCTGCTGCTGAAAAACATCCCCACAGCATGATGCTGCTACCCCCATGCTTCACTGTAGTGATGCTGCCAGGTTTCATATAGATGTGACAATTGGCATTCAGCCCAATCTTGGTTTCACCAGACCAGAGAATCTTGTTTCTCATGGTCAGAGTTTTTAGGTGCCTTATGGCAAACTCCAAGCGGGTTGTCATATGCCTTTTACTGAGGAGTGGATTCCGTCTGGCCACTCTACCATAAAGGCCTGATTGGTGGAGTGCTGCAGAGATGGGTTGTACTTTTGGAAGGTTCTCCCATATCCACAGAGGAACTCTGGAGCTCTTTCAGAGTGACCATCTGGTTCTTGGTCACCTCCCTGACCAACGCCCTTCTCCCCCGATTGCTCAGTTTGGCCGGGCAGCCAGCTCTAGGAAGAGTCTTGGGAGTTCTAAACTTTTTCCATTTAAGAATGATGGTTGGCCATTGTGTTCTTGGGGAGCTTCAAAGCTGCTGAAATATTTTAGTACCCATCCCCAGATCTGTGCCTCGACACAATCCTGTCTTGGAGCTCTATGGACAATTTCTTCAACCTCATGGCTTGGTTTTTGCTCTGACATGCACTGTCAACTGTGGGACCTTATATAGACAGGTGTGTGCCTTTCCAAATAATTTCCAATCAACTGAATTTACCACAGGTGGACTCCAAATCAAGTTGTAGAAACATCTCAAGGATGATCCATGGAAACAAGATGCACCTGAGCTCAATTTCGAGTGTAATAGCAAAGGGTCCGAATACTTATGTAAATAAGGTATCCGTGTTTTATTTTTAATATATTTGAAAAAATGTCTAAAAACCTGTTTTCACTTTGTAATTATGGGGTATTGTGTGTAGATTGATGAGGATTTTTTATTTATTTAATCCATTTTAGAGTAAGGCTGCAAGATTACAAAATGTGGAAAATGTCAAGTGGTCTGAATACTTCCTGAATGCACTGTAATTTGAAAAATAAACATTGTAAACCATAGCCTAGCATACCTCATTCGCAATTTGGTTTTTGATGTGTGAGGCACTTTTCCCCGGGACTGTCTGGAGGTGACAGTCCAGGAGAGACTGGCGGATCAGGGCCTAGTTTCCCAGTTGAGATGTACAGTACCAGTCAAAAGTTTGGACACACCTTCTCATTCAAGGGTTTTTCTTTATTTGTCCTATTTTCTACATTGTAGAATAATAGTGAAGACAATCAAAACTATGAAATAACACATATGGAATTATGGAGTAACCAAAAAAGTGTTAAACAAATCAAAATATATATTACATTTGAGATTCTTCAAAGTAGCCACCCTTTACCTTGAAGACAGTTTGAAGGCAAAAACCCTTGAATGAGTAGGTGTGTCCAAACTTTTGACTGGTAATGTAATTTAAAGGGGAAATCGGCAGTTACTACATCCATTTTTGGATTGATAAATGAATGATATGTACTCATTGATTCTTGAAGAATATAACTTGTAAAGGCATCATGAGCTTAGTTCAACTGTCAAGCCCCATCAGAACCCAAAATGTAAGCTTGTTTTACTCCAACGTTTGTAAACAAGAACAAGCTTGTGTGCGCAGCGCTGACGTCACACACAGAGCCCAACAAAAACCAGTAGGAGATTCAACCAAAAACAAATGAGGAAAAGTGTGATTGAGTGAATATTCATCAGTTTACTAACTCCTGTTACATTCACCACTCCTGAATTTCACCAAAACACTCAAAAAATATATACGTTTAGCCTTTAACAGCACGAATAGTTAATGAGACAAATGACCCTTGACTTGACCAGCTTCTCTAAAGATCTCATCTTCAGTTTAGTTAAAAAAGGAGTTTAAAAGGTTGATCAGGCCTCTAACCCTTCTAGTGCAATGTGGTGCAGCCTACACCACAGGACACTTGGTCTTTCAACTTGACATGTACCTATTTTGTCTCATAAAACTAATCAATTCATGTTTGATAGCGAGACCTCAACATATTATATCCCTGGATTACCTTAGAACTTAAGCAACATGTCCTTCGGCCTGAGCTTTCCCTGATGTCAACCCACAGCTCCATCTAAAAGGTCTGGACTCAATAAGGCAATTCACTGATCTAAGCCCCCTTCCTGTTCTTGTTCTAACTGGACCCTGGGCAACTACTGAGTCCAGTATGGGTAAGGGGGTCTAGACACTGTCATGACCAGTTGTCTGAGCTGTAAACAGGGCAAAAGTCAACATTGTCCAGGTCAATGACGGTGTCTATCTCAGGCACAGCTGGAGAAGGATCTGTTTCAAGAGATGTGACTGACTCAGGGGCAATACTTGTCCTATCGAACAGAAGATTCCCTTTCCAGGTCACTGACATCATCCATTTCCAAACTTCCACAGATAAGATCACTTTCTCTTTCAGATCCATCATCCCGAGGCTCCTTGACAGGTACGAGGTTGCCATCTAGCAGTAGATTCCTTCTCGACCCCTGTGTACATCACAGGCTCCCACTTGTCTGCCAGTTTCTTCTTACCCCTTTTTCCCTTTGTTTGCCAGTAACACTCAATCTCCTTTGTGGAGCGAGACCCCTTTTACCTTCTTGTTGTATTGTCTTGTCTGGTGTTGCTGTTCTTTGCAAATGTGTTGTGCAATTCCTGCTGCTTCGGGTCAAGGTCGAGAGGAGTCTTGGAATAAGTACTGAATTCCACCACAACAAGATCTTGGAGGACTGCCTTAAACATGACGTCAACTGGAAGCCTGTCGACACGGCCGAACATAGGGCAAAAGGTTGCGTACCCTGTGGTCTTGTGGATGGTTGCATTGTATACCAAAGTCGGTGTTTGGATCTGCTGAGGCCATTCTCGCTTGGTCCTCAGTGGTAATGCTCTGAGCATGTTCCCTAACGTTCTATTGAAGATTTCAATCCTAGGTACAATGTCGTCAAGGTTCTCATTAGCAGCTTTGAGAATGTCCTTGTAGATAATGCTCTCCCATCAGGGGGCTTTGGCTTTGTAGCAGGCAGGCTCACAATCTTGAGTGGGCGGTGCTGCTTTAGTAGGTCTCTGACCACATTCATCTTTCTGATTCGGCTGCATATAGACTACTTACAGTAGGCCCATAAAACAGATAAGGACTTCTCCTTAGTGTATGGGTCGCTCAGGTGGGTGTCAAGGGTATAGGGTTGTTGACCATTCCATCAGGATAGGACAGTTGATAAATAAACATGAATAATTTATTTTAAAACGTATATCTCTTATCTGCACAAAATTGAAAGCTCTCTCTCACAACCCCTGCTCACAAACACACACGGGCTCTGGGATTTGCAACCCCTATTATTTTTCACTCACTTAACTCCACACTTTTCCAAATGCAAAAACACACACCCCACCTTCCATGACAATACATCCGCACATTCCCACATAGTGTGCCTTCTATGTCTTCTGTGTTTCATCTGTACCATGTTGATTGAGTACTTTTTTTGTTCCATTTCCTTATATTTGAAGCTGTACTATTTCACTAATTATCCTTTCTTCTGATGCTGTCTTATCAATTTATGAAATACTATAAATGGAAAGTAAAACTATTTATTTTCCAACATTCCCTATCTAGAATGGTATAGTGTAGTTTATTTCTTTAACAATTGTTGCATTTAATTGATTTTCTATATATTGTTTAATAACAATCCCTACCATGGCTAGTATTGGGTGTAACATTATTCGACTCCTCTAAGGGAACTTTGTAATATTTAGAATAGCCATGGAGTAATCTTTGTGTCTCTGAACATTTGGTTATCAATATACAGTTTATCGACTACGAGAGCTACACGTTTAACTTTGAATCTATTTTCCTTGAAGATTGGGTACCGAACTTTGCTTTGTTCTGCAATTTCCTTCGGGAAATGAACATTCATGCCTAATTTCGTGCCAGCGAGTCTTTTACCCAGCATATTTGGCAAAGATTAGGCAGTCATATCTCTGTCCTCTGTTGGATTTTGTTCGACAGCTTTGCATGGGATCTGAAGCGCTGTAAGGAGGAACTCCCCAACTACACCCTCAGGAACATCTCCTTCGTTCTCCTGGAAACCAGTAAGTACCAGATTCTCTCTCATGGATCTAGTCTGTATGTCAAGTAAGGCTTCTCTCCTTTTTAAGTTCATTAACATCGGTTTCAATCTTATTGACTGTCCCTTTTAGGTTGTTTGTTTCTTTCTCCAATGTCGCAGCTTTTTCGACACTCATCTCGAGGCTTGCCTTCAACTCCTTTATATCCTTACTGACTAATTCAAGTACGCCCAGTTTGTCATTTAGCGATTTTAACAGATCGGTTTCCACCGTTACCATTCCCAGTAGTGAAAAGATTAAATTGTTTGTGTCTGTCGAAGAGTCGCGTTTTCTTTTCGGGATCACTCTCCGTCATGTTTGGGTGTTGCTTGTTTTCGTAATATTTGTTGATACATGTCTCTTGTCTTAAGATTTGTTTTGTGTTGTTATCCAGATTGAAGGTTATTACCCACCAGTTTGTGAAGTGCTAATAACTTACCGATATTGAATATTACGTTTTTATCTTGAGGTGATCTACACTGCTGTGTTCAGTCCGCCATCTTACTTGGGACAAGTTCTTAAGTACCCGTAGAGCCATATCTCTTTCCTGCACCACCTTTGAGCTCTCGTCTGTCCACCACGGCACCAACCACAGTCTTCCTCCCTCCGAACACACTGCAACAGTCACATCTGCAGCGGATATAATTACAGACGTTACTGCCTCAGTGCACTCATCCACAGACCCCTCCATTGATAACATTTGTCCCACCCGCTCACTTCCAGTTAGCTTTCTCAAAGCACAACCTCATGTACTTTGCCCTAATTCACTTCCATTTCTCCTCCTGTCTTCAGCTCACTTCGCTTACACTTTCTACCATTCGTCTTTAACAAACCATCTCCCTTTTTTCTGCAATTTTTAACTGACTCAAGCTTGTATGTTCCTTCCGCTCTCTTTTAGACCTCCTCTGCCTTCCTTTCCCCCCCATTCCTCCTCCATATTCCAAGTATACATCTCCTTATCATAATACTGCACTTCTCCTGACATATCTTGTTCTTGCTTTCTCAAGGGATGCCATTTAACTGGCTGTCACAATCTCCATACAATCAGCACAAACCCTTCTGGATGTAGTGCTCAACAGTGCATCCCACTTATAATGCAGCTGCTTTGTATTGATGTGACACTTTTCAATTTCAAACAAGCGTGCCCCCCAGGGGCTCTCTCCCTTCCCATGCAGTGTCGACCCCTAATCACACTCGCTTTCTTATGTAAACATATTATTACCAAGGAAGTGAGTTTGTGTTTATACAAGACCTCCCACCCCGACCGACCGTCAACCAATCATGTCAATGCGGAACGATATATGTACCCCTCCGCATTGTTACAACATTTCGGAGGCGCACAGCGAGGCTACGCTATTGGGTCACTCCCTCCATATGGAGTCTCGGATCACATTTTCAGATCAAGTTTAAATTGGCTTAGTCGTAAATAATTATCTAGTTTATCGTTATTTCCTTTAGAAAATAAAAACAGCCCGTTTATGCGTTATTTGATTTCAGATTCAAATCAAATAAACGAGGAACGACTCTTTACTCGTTTTGTATCTTGTCATCTAATATGACATATTAATTGGGCAAAAAGTACACGGACCTGTAACAAATAATCAAACTGTATTTTGATTCGAACTTTGGCTCAAACTGTGTGAAAACCGATCAACAGCTGGAGGCGTAGCAAGCCACACGATTGAGCTGCCACTGTCTGGTCTCCCTACATATGCTGCATTTAAAACAACTGGGTACTCGGGAAAAATATACCATGTCAAATCATGACGTCAGTGATCTTCTGGTCGGAGCTCTAGACAGAGGCCCGAGCTCCCGACTTTGATGACTGTTCAAATCGATATTTCCCAGTCGGAGCTATTCTTTTCCCCCGAGTTCCCAGTTATTTTGAACGCTCCGAAGTCGGAGATTTCCTAGTTCCCCGTTGTTTTGAACGCGGCATTAACATGACCACCACTGTGCACAGCAAGCAACTGTAGAATTCAACATGGCTGCCTTTCACGGTCAGTAAGGGAGTTATTTTCAAGTCAGAAGCGGATAGTTAGCGTTTCACTATCTAAATCCAGAGAGAAATACATTTTCGTAGCCCGGGCCTCTCAAGCAGACCGCGATGGCTCAGTGCGTACAGTCGGTGCAGGAATTCATCCAGGACTCGTTTGTCCCGATGGTGGCGGTCCTGTGCAGCGAAGATGCGGAGAAAGTGACTCGTAAAAACAACCTGAATTTCTCGGAGCTGCTAAGGCCCTTCTGCCGGTTAACATCCGAAGGTAAGGGCTTTGACACACAACAACTAAACGTTTTTATGCTCAAGACCGACCCATTACACAGAGACATCTTAAACAAAGCTATGTTTGCGGCATTGTGTGTACAATTGTTAACTAGTTAGCTTTAGCATGATGTTGTCCTCTTAGCCAACTAAGCTAACGTTAGCCAATTGCATTTACCGCCGTCACTTAGCTGTGTCAAGTCAAGTGACAGGAAGGACTAACCACCAGTAGCAGACGTGGTGTTGGAACAGGGGCCTTGTCTTGTTTCTTTAATGTGTCACACGATAGGGCCCACTGACACCCAAGATGTCTGCCAGTGTGCGGCTGCAACCGCCTTGAGTGCCTTTGTAACGTTTGTTAGTTCGAATTGCTTTCGTTTCAACGCAGCGGGGAAGAGGCCCACTTCCATTAGGGCCGGGGATGGGAGGGACGACTTGGGAGTTAACTAAGCTTAGCTTGTCATGCTAATTTAGCTAGCTAAATTGCTTAGACACCCTTCCTTGAAGTTGCAGCTATCTGCTTGCTAGCTATATTAGCTGAGCAACGCCCAACAACATTTCACTTAACGTAGCTAGTAAACTCGCTAACTGGCTAAGCAAGATGGATTCTGAGACAGAAATAGACATTCAGTTGAACTTGGATTAAGCAGCCACTAGCCAGAGTGTCTTTGGCTAGAGTAGATGACGGTTGTATTCGTAATTCGGTTTAATGCTGGTTTACCACTGGCATTTAAAACGCTAGATTACTCATGGTCAGACTGACAATCCAATGGCTTGGTTCCACACTCATTATGTAATCTAGCTAGCTAGCTACCAACCCATATCCATCCCATAGGTACCATTATAATATCTTTGCAAAGGGCAAGGCCTACCAATCACATCTAGTGTTTATTTTTGCTATGGCTCAAGTGAAATTGGAAAACCGCCGTGTTTTAAAAACAAGAAGGCTCTAGGTTTTGATTATCAGGCTGTGATAAACTCATAGCCATAAGTGTCATTGCCCGATCATAACCCTAGTTGTCTAATAATGAGTCCTGTCATAGACACAAGGCCCCAAGAGAAGAAGAGGAGCAGGAAACAAGGAGTGGCAATCTCACAAAACTCCAGAGAATAAGCGCTTGGTGTGTGTTTAACTTCCAGCACATTTAATCAAATTTCTGGAGGAATGTGTCCAGATTGTTGACGGGGCTGACTTGGAGGACATCACTGTGAAGAAGTGCCAGAGTGTTTTCCTTAGAGCCTCAAAGTGGATGCCGGTATGGATATCCTTGTCTCATCGTGCACTAGCGACTCCTGTGGCGGGCCTGGCGCAGTGCACGCTGACCAGGTCGCTAGGGGCACGGTGTTTCCTCTGACACATTGGTGCGGCTGGCTTCCGGGTTGGATGCGCGCTGTGTTAAGAAGCAGTGCGGCTTGGTTGGGTTGTGTTTTGGAGGATGCATGGCTTTCGACCTTCGTCTCTCCCGAGCCCGTACGGGAGTTGTAGCGATGAGACAAGATAGTTACTACTAACAATTGGATACCACAAAAAAGAGGGTAAAAAAAATATAAAAAATAAATAATAATATGCAAATTAGCATCAACATCATGCCAAACTACAAATCCCTGCGTGCTGTGTGTCATCTCTAGCTGGCACCTTGGCTAACGGCTATTTTGTCAAACAGTGGCAACTCGTCATTCAGTGCAGGTGGGGCAGAACCCCACTTGTTTTGAGCCCCACCTTTCTAGCCCCCCAAATATATGTCATATTTTTTGCCATTAAGGGTCACACATCAGTTTGCAAACAATGTAAAACATATATTTTTTTGTGCAAAAATTGAGTTAATAAAGCCATATACAAACTTGGTCTCTTTTTTGCTTAAGGCAGCTCCAAAATGCAGGTGTTTCAGCCTAGCCCAGTGCTTTCTGTAGTGGTGGAGCAGCCAGCGGAAGATACGGAGCCTAGGGGTTGGTACTTTCTCTAGTTGCGCCGTGATTGGCTCAGGCTTCTGTCACTCATGGGGATACTATGTCACTGCCAAATCTAAGAGTAGTGCCTGAATATTCAAGCCCCTTGGGTGCTGCCATGGAGTTACATTAGAAGTGCCTTCAAGAAGGTGCACGGTCATTTGCCACATATAACGTGATTTGACGTAATTTTATATCTGTCATACTTTCAAAATATTAGCTAGCCAGCTAGCAGTCATCATGAATCAAGTCAACAATCTACTGGCAAATCTTTTTAAATCCTTTTCATATGAAGATAAATAATAAATAAAATGTCTGTGCTCATTGGCCATTGGACATAAAAATGACACAAGTTGGAAAATCAAATCAAAGTTGTTTTGTCACGTGCGTCGAATACAACAGGTGTAGTCCTTACAGTGAAATGCTTACTTACAGGTCCTTAACCAACAGTGCAATTTTTAAGTAAAAAATAGGTATTAGGTTAACAATACATAAGTAAAGAAATAAAAACAATAGTAAAAAGACAGTGAAAAATAACAGTAGCGAGGCTATATACAGGCACTGGTTAGTCAGGCTAGTTGAGGTAGTATGTACATGTAGGTATAGTTAAAGTGACTGCATATATGATAAATTGAGAGTAGCAGTAGAGTAAAAGAGGGGTTGGTGGGTGGTGGGACACAATGCAGATAGTCCGGGTAGCCAAAGTGTGGGGGCACCGCTTAGTCGGGCTAATTGAGGTAGTATATACATGAATGTATGGTTAAAATGACTATGCATATATGATAAACAGAGAGCAGCAGCTTAAAAGAGGGGTTGGGGGGGGGGCAGTGCAAATCGTCCGGTAGCCGTTTGATTACTTGTTAAGGAGTCTTTACGGCTTGGGGGTAAAAGCAGTTGAGAAGCCTTTTGGTCCTAGACTTGGTGTTCCGGTACCGCTTGCCATGCGGTAGTAGAGAGAACAGGCTATGACTGGGGTGGCTGGGTTCTTTGACCATTTTTAGGGCCTTCCTCTGACACCGCCTGGTGTAGAGGTCCTGGATGGCAGGCAGTTTAGCCCCAGTGATGTCCTGGGCCGTACGCACTACCCTCTGTAGTGCCTTGCAGTCGGAGGCCGAGCAGTTGCCATACCAGGCAGTGATGCAACCAGGACGCTCTCTATGTTGCAGTTGTAGAACCTTTTGAGGATCTGAGGACCCATGCCAAATCTTTTCAGTCTCCTGAGATGGAGTAGTCTTTGTCGTGCCCTCTTCTCGACTGTCTTGGTGTGTTTGGACCATTCTAGTTTGTTGATGTGGACACCAAGGAACTTGGAGCTCTCAACCTGCTCCACTACAGCCCCGTCGATGAGAATGGGGGCATGATCGGTCCTCCTTTTCCTGTAGTCCACATTCATCTCCAATGTCTTGATTATGTTGAGGGATAGGTTCTTATTCTGGCACCACCCGGCCAGGTCGCTGACCTCCTCCCTATCTCATCGTTGTTGGTGATCATGCCTACCACTGTTGTCGTCTGCAAACTTAAGGATGGTTTTGGAGTTGTGCCTGGCCACACAGTCGTGGATGAACAGGGAGTACAGGAGGGGACTGAGCACGCACCCTTGAGGGGCTTCAGTGTTGAGGATCAGTGTGGTGGAGGGTGTTGAATGCTGAGCTGTAGTCATTGAATAGCATTCTCTCTTAGGTGTTCCTTTTGTCCAGGTAGGAAAGGGCAGCGTGGAGTGCAATAGAGTGCATCATCTGTGGGTCTGTTTGGGCGGTATGCAAATTGTAGTGGGTCTAAAGTTTTTGGGGTCATGTTGTTGATGTGAGCCATGACCATCCTTTCAAAGCACTTCATGGCTACAGCCGTGAGTGCTACGGGGTCTGTAGTCTTTTAGGCATGCATGAGAGCATCAGCTCTCATGCATGCCTCAGTGTTGCCTGCCTCAAAGTGAGCATAGAAGTAATTTAGCTTGTCTGGTAGGCTCGTGTCACTGGGCAGCTCGCAGCTGTGTTTCCCTCTTGTTGTCAGTAATAGTTTGCCACATAAGACAAGCGTCGGAGCTGGTGTAGTACAATTCACTCCTAGCCCTGTTTTGGCGCTTTGCCTGTTTGATGTTTTGTATGTGGGCTTAGTAGGATTTCCTATAAACCTCTGGGTTTGAGTCCCGCACCTTGAAAGTGGCAGCTCTACCCTTTAGCTCATTGTGAATGTTGCTTGTAATCCATTGCTTCTGGTTGGGGTATGTACATAGTCACTGTGGGGAACGACGTTCTCGATGCACTTATTGATAAAGCCAGTGACTGATGTGGTGTACTTCTCAATGCCATCGGTAGTATCCCAGAACATGTTCCAGTCTGTGGTAGCAAAACAGTCATGTAGTTTAGCATCTGCTTCATCTGACCACTATAGACCCAGTCACGGGTGCTTTCTGCTTTAATGTTTGCTTGTAAGCAAGAATAAGGAGGATGGAATTGTGGTCAGATTTACCAAATGCAGTGTGAGGGAGAGCTTTATGTGTGTGTGGAGTACAGGTGATCTAGAATTTTTTTCCCTCTGGTTGCGCATTTAACATGTTGATAGAAATGAGGTAAAACTGATTTAAGTTTCCCTGCATGAAAATCCCCGGCCACTAGGAGCGCCACGTCTGGGTGTGCGGTTTCCTGTTTGCTTTCCTTATACAGCTGACTGAGTGAATTCTTAGTGCTAGCATCTCTGTGGTGGTAAATAAACAGCCACAAAAAGTATGGATAAACTCTCTTGGCAAATAGTGTGGTCTACAGTTTATTCTAAGAAACTCTTCTTCAGGTGAGCAGTATCTAGAGACTTCCTTAGATTTCGTGCAGACCCCCCCCCCCCCCCATCTTACTGGAGTGAGTGTGCTGTTCTATCCTACTGGTGCAGCGAATATCCCGCTATCTGAATATCCATGTCATCGATCAGCCACTATTCAGTGAAACATAAGATGTTACAGTTTCTGATGTCCCGTTGGTAGGATATTCGCGATCGTACCTTGTCTAAATTATTGCCCAGTGATTGCATGTTGGCAAGTAATATTGACGGTAACGGCAGCTTTGCCGCTTGCTGTCTGTGGTTCCTTACGAGGCACCCCGCTCTGTGTTCTCTGTACCTGTTTGTCTTTATCTTGGAAATGACGGGCATGTTGGCCTTGTCGGGTGTTCGAAGTAAATCCTGTGGGTCCTGCTTGTTGGAAAAAATATATAATAATAATAATAATAATAATCTTAGTCTAATCTGAGGTGAGTGATATCCAGAAGCTCTTTTTTTTGCCGTAAAATACGGTTTCAGAAACATTATGTATAAAACAAGTTACAAATAATGCAAAAAACCCACATAGTAGCACAATTGGTTAGGTGCCCGTAAAACTGCTGCCATTTCTTCAGGCGCCATTCTACTACTAAAAATGAGTGGTTTGGAAGGAATCAGTGGCTAACTGCAAGCAATTGCAAAGCAAACACTAGCCTTCTATTCATTAGAGTGGATGTGTGGTCCAAGTCTGGATTTAAGGGTCTCTCTCTTCTAAGCTTGTAAGTAAGTAAGCTTCTAATCTGACCTGAAGCTTACTGACGTCATCATGATTTTACTTTTCCGAGTTCCCAGTTGTCTTGAAGGCACCATAAATTCAGAGTATGCCAGAATTTGATGACAACGTTTGCCTCGAAGGACCGTAGTGCCACATTCCACAACGTGAGTCCAAAAATGTCTTGTATGCTTCTGCATAAAATATGTATAATGCGAGGGAGATATGTATACTGTAGCTAAGAAAGTAATACTAAGTGTATGTTGTAAGTTGTTAGTAGCCCATTTGCCTCACCCTAATAATTTGGTCCCGATTCCCTTCCTAATTTCACCTACAGTCGTGGCCAAAAGTTTTGAGAATGACACAAATATTAAGTTTCACAGTCTGCTGCCTCAGTTTGTATGATGGCAGTTTGCATATACTCCAGAATGTTATGAAGAGTGGTCAGATGAATTGCAATTATTTCCAAAGTCCCTCTTTGCCATGCAAATTAACTGAATTCCAAAAAAACATTTCCATTGCATTTCAGCCCTGCCACAAAAGGACCAGCTGACATCATGTCAGTCATTCTCTCATTAACACAGGTGTGAATGTTGACAAGGACAAGCCTGGAGAGGACTCTGACATGCTGATTGAGTTTGAATAACAGACTGGAAGTTTCTGGAATCTGGAATCATTGTTCTTCCTCTGTCAAACATGGTTACCTGCAAGGAAGCACGTGCCATCATCATTGCTTTGCACAAAAAGGGTTTCACAGGCAAGGATATTGCTGCCATTAAGATTGCACCTAAATCAACCATTTATCGGCTCTTCAAGAACTTCAAGGAGAGCGGTTCAATTGTTGTGAAGAAGGCTTCAGGACACCGAAGAAAGTCCAGCAAGGGCCAGGACCGTCTTCTAAAGTTGATTCAGCTGCGGGATCGGGGCACCACCAGTACAGAGCTTGCTCAGGAATGGCAGCAGGCAGGTGTGAGTGCATCTGCACGCACAGTGAGGCGAATACTTTTGGAGGATGGCCTGGTGTCAAGAAGGGCAGCAAAGAAGCTACTTCTCTCCAGGAATAACATCAGGGACAGACTGTTAAACTGCAAAAGGTACAGGGATTGGACTGCTGAGGACTGGGGCAAAGTCATTTTCTCTGATTAACCTTTCCATTCATGTGTGGGGATGCTTCTCAGCCAAGACCGTGGGCTCACTCACAATTTTGCCTAAGAACACAGCCATGAATAAAGAATGGTACCAACACATCTTCCGAGAGCAACCTCTCCCAACCATCCAGGAACAGTTTGTTGACGACCAATGCCTTTTCTAGCATGATGGAGCACCTTGCCATAAGGCAAAAGTGATAACTAAGTGGCTCGGGGAACAAAACATTGGTATTTTGGGTCCATGGCCAGGAAACTCCCCAGACTTGAATCCCATTGAGAACGTGTGGTCAATCCTCAAGAGGCGGGTGGACAAACAAAAACCCACAAATTCTGACAAACTCCAAGCATTGATTATGCAACAATGGGCTGCCATCAGTGTGGCCCAGAAGTTAATTGACAGCATGCCAGGGTGGATTGCAGAGGTCTTGAAAAAGAAGGGTCAACACTGCAAATATTGACTCTTTGCATCAACTTCATGTAATTGTCAATAAAAGCCTTTGACATGCTTGTAAGTATACTTCAGTATTCCATATTAACATATGACAAAAATATCTGAAGACACTGAGGCAACAAACTTTGTGGAAATTAATATTTGTGTCATTCTCAACTTTTGGCCGTGACTGTACTGTTCTGACTTGGTGGTGCACATGTAGCCTGTTTTAGAGAAATGTCATCGAATATTGTAAGAGCTTTCGTTGTCTGCTTATATGCCCCCTTTATTTATCCTATGGTTCTGACTTAATGTACAGGGAGGATACTGTAAGAATGGCACATGTTTGGAATTCTGTCACTGTACATTTCAAAAGTGCTGAACAAATAGTTATATTCACTACGTCCATCCTAGCTCGCCCGTTAATGTCTTAAGACGAAATTTCGGATTGACTCTTATCCGCTCGTCATCCTCTTCTGCCGTAGTTTATACATCTCAAATGCCAGTAGAAAATAGAGGTTGCCCGATTAATCGGAATGGCGGAGTAATTAGGGACGATTTCAAGTTTTCATAACAATCGGTAACCAGCGTTTTTGGGCGCCAATTATGGCCGACTTATATTGCAATCCACGAGGAGACTGTGGCAGGCTGACCACCTGTTACGCGAGTGCAGGCAGCAAGAAGCCGTGCTAAGTTGCTAGCTAGCATTAAACTTATCTTTAAAAAACAAACAATTTTTCTTAACATAATCACTAGTTAACTACACATGGTTGATGATATTACTAGTTTAACTAGCTTGTCTTGCGTTGCATATAATCAATGCGGTGCCTGAAAAAGAGTCAGGGTATGTGCAGCAGTTTGGGTCGCCTGGCTCGTTGCGAACTGTGTGAAGACCATTTCCTCCTAACAAAGACCGTAATTAATTTGCCAGAATTGTACATAATTATGACATAACATTGAAG
The DNA here is from genome assembly GCF_045791955.1 of Oncorhynchus clarkii lewisi. Taxonomy (NCBI): domain Eukaryota; kingdom Metazoa; phylum Chordata; class Actinopteri; order Salmoniformes; family Salmonidae; genus Oncorhynchus; species Oncorhynchus clarkii. Next base: position 35,325,814 of record NC_092150.1, on the reverse strand, counting down.
GTGTAACAGCAATATTTAGACTTAGGGTTGCCACCTGTTTCATTATTTATTTGAGACTAAATTAGTTGTATGTATTATATTAAGGTAAAATAAGTGTTCATTCAGTATTGTTGTAATTGTCTTTATTACATATGTTTTTTTTATCGGTATCTGCTTTTTTTTGGTCTTCCAATAATCATTATTGCCGTTGAAAAATCATAATCTGACCTCTAGTAGAAACCACATTTGTTTAAGCAAGTCAGCAATATCAGCAATGTATTTTTTTTTAAAGCCATTAAATGAGGCTGAATGAACTTTTTCACTTCCAGAAAGGCTCTGCTGATAGCCAGGTGTAGCAGTGGTAAGGTGTTGGAACTCTACTGTTGGGACAGCTTTATGTAGGCCCTAACAGTGTGGGTGCTGTTTGTCACCGTTATAGTGCAATTAATGTGTTGGTTCGTGTTGTGGTATGGGTTTACTGGCATGCATCTAACCAAGATTTACATGATAAAATCACCACTGGTGTCAACTTAAAACACAGCCCTTATTTAAAGTGTTTCTGAAATCCCCTATGCAGTATAACAATTAGAACCATTTCTGTGTTTGACCCCTAGGTTTTATGGGTATTATGACTCATACTGTGGTACTCTATTTGCGCCGGCTGTCGGTTAAACTCCTTTTCGGCTACATTTTCCACTAAGCTACTTTTCAGTTTAGTTTCAATTCGCTAGTCCCTTGTGCCCTCTCCTGCTAGAATGAATTATATGCATCTTCTAGCAATCTATTGATTGGATAGGTGCCTGTCAGTCACAAAGCGACCGATGACAGGGAAACACAGCAGAGAGGAAGAGTGAGGTTACACTTCTGCCAACAATCTGTCCAAAAATAAGCCCAATGCGTTTCTATGGGCTTATTTTAGTCTGTGTGTTCACAAATCCACCAATTTGTGTAGGCGTTTGTAATGATGATAAATGAAAGGCTTTCCTAAAAACCTTCTCAATGAAATGTTAACTACAAAGTAGCCCATGCTTACCTGGCAGAATGCTATGATTATTTTCATCAATCTAGTGGGTATTTGCTTTGCAAACTCTACAATCACATGTGAGCTACAAAAATACTGCTTAACAGCTTCTTGCTAAGTGCACACTTGAATTAAAGGGTAACTACACGTAATAGATCTACATTTACCAGATTTTTCCCCCCAGACCTCAAGTGGTTTGATGATGTGATTTAAGCATTGTTTTGGACTTATAACATCCATTTCTTTTTAATTTAATTTTCTATTAAAAAGTGTGATTTTGAGAGGAAAAACCTTAAAAAAAACCCCGAAACCTTTCATTTATTTTTCAAGACAATGTCTTGAATGTCTAAGTCCAGGCTATTTACTTCCCTTTTCTGTTTTAATAAAAGGCATCATTTGAAACATAAACGTTGTAGCAATTCATATTTTGCAGTAAATAAGACTAACTGATGAAAGAGGGGGGAATAAACAACTGATATTTTGGTGTTCAAGTGTGGGTGGGGTTAAATGTGGAATGCCTGGTCAAGTGCACAGCCAACACTTCATGTCCTTTCAAAGAGGTCACCCTTCTAACTCCATTATATGAATCTATTAATTAATGTATTAATTGCTGCCCAAACCTTGCCACAGTGCCAAAGGTAAGATTTCTCAATTTCTGTATAATATTTAGTGTGTATAGACTAATGAATGAACTCCTTTTACTGTAAATGTTTAGCTCACTGATAAATCTTAGCTAACAATTGTTAATCTTGTTAAATTATGCTATACAGTGAAAACAACCGTATCTATTGCTAGACTAGAGATATGCCCTAGCTATAGTTAGTCATTGGTTGCACATCTAACTAGCTGGAATGAAGCAAGGGTATGAATAGTAGACATACAAGTGTATCCGTTCACTGTTTACAACAGGTTTTCAGCTACCCAGACCTGTCTGAGCAGCCTGATGGGGTGCCGTCGGTTTGTCCAGTTTACACCTGTGCTAATCTGTGCGTGTATAGCAATGGAATTAAACATCCAACCAATGCATCAAGTGTTGTGCTGTAGGTCCACCACACACTCGAAGGGTTGTGGGGTCCTGTCCAGAAACAACCCCTAGACCTAGACACTTGTTGAGATCTGAGACAATTGGACAAGTGTAAACAAAATTCCACCAAGCCTGTCAGAGGGTAAGGTGGCGCGCTCAGTGTCACCACCCATCAATCCCTCTCAGATCTTACAAGTTTCTCGAAACTGGGCAGTAGGGGTTGTTTCTGGACAGGCCAAGGGTATTATGGTAGCTCAGTCAATCTGGCACTGTCAAAAAACATGAATAGTTGTCGTACTTCGTCTGTCCTTGGGAGAATCTCAATTGCAATTCCTTGTTTCATTGCATCCTCTCTCCTCGTCTCCTCCTCAAAACCCTTTGAATGAGAAGTTCCCTCCCCTCTCACCTTCTTATCCAATGGGTTTTGAGAAGGAGAGAGGATGTGAGGAATGAAGGAAATGCAATTGAGATTCTCTCCCCTTGTTTCCACCATTCATCACCTCCTTCTCATAGCACATGGGAGAGGGAAGGTTCCTCCCCTTAGGCTCCAATGCACTTTCAAGTAGAGGCAAGTTGTGGAGGGACATGGACAAAGGAAGCAAGAATGTGATGTCTAGTTTTCTCACACACACGCGCTGCTTGAAGAGTTTACTGATTAGCCAAATTATAATTTAATTATTGGTTATTTTCAATGATTTTTTTGGGACAGAACCCATTGTATCATATGAACTATAGAAATGCTGTTTTTCTTTTGGATTCTTCTGGGAGGTTTAGCATGGCTGTAAATGATAGAGAAGTTGACTATTTGAAGCACAACTAGACTTGGCAACTAGGCATGTCCATGGGACATTTTGGAGTTTTGGCCTCATTGTGCCTATCGAGACTCTTATTCCGGTAACTACACATGTGAAGCTGTAAGAAAATCCTATTTAAATGTATGTCATACCTTTTTGAAATGTTCACTGTGATGTTACATGTTTTCCTATTGATGGATAGAAATACCTATTACAGATAGAATAAAGGCATTAGAATGAACCAGAGGCTGCCACAATAAACATCACACCGGTTGCAAGCCTCCCTGGACCACGCTGGGCTGGGGGCACTGGCTGGCTACTCTTTCTATTTGCTGGCTGCTCTGTTCTTGTGGAAAACACTACTACCATAAGTTACATGGCCATTTGCTACTACAACCTCGCATGAACAAAGCTTTATTTAGCCAAATATCATATATGCGAATGCCAATAAGTGTTTTTTTTTGGGAGGGGGGGCATATGTGAGACTCGGTGCATGCTCAGTTGTCCGGTTGTACTCACCCATGATAATGTTAGCGGTAGTCAAAAGTATTTAGCCATAGGCCCTAGGTCTTGTTTAACACTTAATTTGATCTCTGTCCATAGGTTAGTTTATGTAAGGGACTCTTATGTTTCATATATAGGCCTAAACATCTTCACTGACATTATCAAACTAACCACATCCCCTTCCTTTTTTTTGTCCAGTGTTTCCAGATGTCTGAAATATATGTAATTACTTACAATATGAGTGAAATTGTTTTCCTTCCAAAAATTGGTAATTATGTTAAAAGGCAGCTTTTGTGTTGGAAAGGGTGTACCCCAACAACCAAATGGTGGGGTGTATACTGGTCATTAACAATATTCATGCATTTAGACCGTTGATTGGCCATGTCGTCCTTCTCAGGAGTATGATGTCATACTTTGAGGAAATGTTTTAGGTGGGGCACTTTAAGTGTTTTTCTTTTGGGGGGGGGGGGGGGGGGGGGGTTCTCCTAATTATGCATTGGCCACATTCGACTAGTCAATAACTCAAACCCAAATAAAGTTAACAGAATATTAACTTTTTTTAAAGTGAGATTTAAACTGGACAGTTAATTTAAAATCTGACTGACTATATACAGTGGCAAGAGGAATTATGTGAACCTCTTGGAATTACAGTGAGGGGAAAAAAGTATTTGATCCCCTGCTGATTTTGTATGTTTGCCCACTGACAAAGAAATTCAGTCTATAATTTTAATGGTAGGTATATTTGAACAGTGAGAGACAGAATAACAACAAAAAAATCCAGAAAAACGCATGTCAAAAATGTTATAAATTAATTTGTATTTTAATGAGGGAAATAAGTATTGCCTGATTCCTCGAACAAAAGATATCTCAGAAGACCGAATATTAAGAATTGTTTACTTGCATAAAGATTGGTACGTGTTACAAAATTATCTCAGAAAAGCCTTGATGTTCATCAGTCCACGGTAAGACAAAATTGTCAAAAATTGAGAAAGTGCTCAATGCTCAATGAGGATAAGAAGAATCCTAGAGTGTCAGCTAAAGACACAGAAATCTCTGGAACACGCACACCTCTGTTGACGAGTCTACGATACGTAAAACACTAAACAAGAATGGTGTTCATGGGAGGACACCACGGAAGAAGCCACTGCTGTCCAAAAAAAACCCATTGCTACACGTCTGAAGTTTGCAAAAGTGCACCTGAATGTTTCACAGTGCTACTGGCAAAATATTCTGTGGACCGATGATACTACAGTTGTGTTGATGGGAAGGAACACACAACAATGTGGAGGGAAAAAGGCACAGCACACCAACATCAAAACCTCATCCTAACTCTGAAGCATGGCGGAGGGAGCATCATGGTTTGTGGCTGCTTTACTGCCTCGGGGCCTGGATCGTTTGCTATCAGCAACAGAAAAATGAATTCCCAAGTTTATCAAGACAGCCTTACATTCTCCTGCAAATATCTGTCCTCCAATTGAAGCTCAACAGAAGTTGGGTGATGCAACAGGACAACGACCCAAAACACAGAAGTTAATCAACAACCGAATGACTCCAACAGAAGAAAATACGCCTTCTGGTGTGGCCCAGTCAGATTCTTGTCCTCAACCCGATTGAGATGCTGTGATCAAGAGAGCAGTTCACACCAGACATCCTAAGAATATTGCTGAACTGAAAGTTTTGTAATGGTCCAAAATTCCTCCTGACCATTGTGCAGGTCTGGTCCAAAACTACAGAAAACATTTGGTTGAGGCTATTGCTGCCAAAGGAAGGTCAACCAGTTTTAAGGGTGCACATACTTTTTCCACCCTGCACTGTGAATGTTTACATGGTGTGTTCAATAAAGACATGAAAACGTATAATTGTTTATTAGTTTTTGCAGACTTTGTCTATTGTTGTGACCTAGATGAAGATCAGATCAAATTTATGCAGAAATTTGGGTATTTCCAAAGGGTTCACATGCTTTCTCTTGCCACTGTATGTGTTTCAGCATGTTCGATTGGATCAGTTTTAAACAATACGTTATTTTGAGATGCAAGATCACTGATTCTATACAGTCAATATAGTCTATCTCAAACACACACTTTCTGTCTCTTAGGTCACATGAGGGATCCCAGCAACCAGGTGCAGGTGGTGAAGAACCTTCGCATCAGTGTCAACAACGTGGTGACACGCCCTTCTGTCCCTTCCTCCGGTGTCCCTGGCCATGCCCACCGACGGCTGCTCAGCGAGGTGGTGTTGACATGCCAACCGGCTGAGGGTGGTGTTGCCAATGTCATTACTGCTGGTGACTATGATCTCAATATTAGTGGTGAGTATATCGAGAAGCGGGTACGAGGGTGGGTTTAGAAGCAGGAGAAAGGGCAAGGGATGGACAGAGCAACAAGAAATGGCAAAAAAAGAGGTGATGGAGAGAGTGAAAGGGAGAGAAGACATGGGGTACATTCGATTAGTTGCAGTGGTTTCAGAAAGTATTCACAGCCCTTGACTTTTTCCACTTTTTGTTACAAGTTGGGATTTAATTGCCTTTTTTTGGTCAACGATCTACACAAAATACTAATGTCAAGGTGGAAGAAAAATTATAACATTTGTAAAAAATAAAATCTTTGTTACATAACTATTCAACACCCCTGAGTACATGTTAGAATCTCCTTTGGCAATGATAACAACCAAGTCTTTCTGGGTCTCTAAGAGCTTTTCACACCTGCAACATTTGCCTATTTATTATTTTCTAAATTCATCAAGCTCTGTCAAATTGGTTGTTGATCATTGTTGGACAATAATTTTCACGTTTTGCCATAGATTTTCAAGTAGATTCAAGTCAACTGTAACTCGGAAACTAAGGAACACTCACGGTCTTCTTGGTCAGCAACTCCAGTGTAGATTTGGCCTTGTGTTTTAGGTTATTGTCCTGCTGAAAAGTGAATTCATCTCACAGTTTCTGGTTGACAGCAGACTGAACCAGGTTTTCCTCTAGAATATATGCATGTGTTTAGCTTATTCCGTCTTTTTTTTTTATCCTGAAAAACGACCTAGACCTTAACGATTACAAGCATACCTGTAACATGATGCAGCCACCACTACGCTTGAAAATATGGAGAGTTGTACTCTGTATTATGTTGTATTGGATTTGCCCCAAACATAACACTTTGTATTCGGGTACAGGCTTCCTCCGTTTCACTGTCAATTAGGTTAGTGTTGTGGAGTAACTACAATGTTATTGATCCATCCTCAGTTTTCTCCTTTCACATCCATTAAACTCTGTAAATGTTTTAAAGTCACTATTGCCCTTATGGTGAAATCCCTGAGTGGTTGTTTTCCTTCCGCTCAAGCAACTGAGTTAGGAAGGACGCCTGAGTCTTTGTCGTGACTGGGTGTATATATATATTTTTTTAAATAAAAAAATAAATCAATTAGGGTGTGGATCAGCTTTAATGTTGTGGACAGAAGATTGCTTCTGTCAATGTAATTGTTTGCATTACCAATCCCCCATATGAAATGCTTACTTATAAGCCCTTAACCAGCAGTGCAGTTCAAGAAAAGTTAAGAAAATATTTACCAAGTAGACTGAAATATAAAAAGTAACACAATAAGAATAACAATGAGGTTATATACAGGGGGCACCGGTACCGAGTCAGTGTGCGGGGGGGTACAGGTTAGTTGAGGTAATTTGTACATGTAGGTGGGGGTGAAGTGACTATGCATAGATGATAAACAGAGAGTAGCAGCATTGTACAAAAGGGGTAGGAGTCAATGTAAGTTGTCCGGTGGCGATTTTATAAATTGTTCAGCAGTTTTATTGCTTGGGGGTAGAAGCTGTTGAGGAGCCTCTTGGTCCTAGACCTAGCGCTCTGGTACCGCTTGCCGTGTGGTAGCAGAGAAAACAGTGTATAACTTGTGTGTCTGGAGTCTCTGACAATTTTATGGGCTTTCCTCTGACACCCCCTATTATATAGGTCCTGGATGGCAGGAAGCTGGGCCCCAGTGATATACCCGGCCGTTCGCACTACCCTCTGTAGTGCCTTATGGTCAGATGCCGAGCAGCTGCCATACCAGGCTGTGATGTAACCGGTCACGATGCTCTCGATGGTGCAGCTGTAGAAACTTTTGTGGATCTGAGGACTCCTGAGGGGGAAAAGGTTTTGTCGTGCCCTCTTCATGACTGTCTTGGTATGTTTGGACTAGAGGTCGACTGATTTATGATTTTTCAATACCGATATCGATTTTATTGGAGAACCTAAAAAGCCGATACCGATTTAATTGGCCAATTTAATAAAATAAAAAATGTATTTGTAATAATGACAATTACAACAATACTGAATGAACACTTATTTTAACTTCTTGCTCCTACTTGAGACGCAGATGTCTCAAGTAGACACCTGGAAATGCAAATGCGCTACGCTAAATGCTAAATGTACTCGTTAAAACTCAAACGTTCATCAAAATGCACATGCAGGGTATTGAATTAAAGCTACACTCGTTGTGAACCTAGCCAACAAGTCAGATTTTTAAAATGCTTTTCGGCGAAAGCATGAGAAGCTATTATCTGATAGCATGCAACACCCCAAAATGGCTGAATGCGACGTAAACAAAGATTTAGCGTAGCCGGCGCTACACAAAACGCAGAAATAAAATATAAAACATTCATTACCTTTGACGAGCTTCTTTCTTGGCACTCCTATATGCCCCATAAACATCACTATTGGGTCTTTTCTTCGTTTAAATCGGTCCATATATACCCAAAATAGCTTTCTATGGAAGCTGTGTAATTCAGAAAAAAACATTGTTTTAAAACGCAGCGTCATTTTTTAAAATTAAAAAAGTCGACGATAAACTTTCACAAAACACTTCGAAATACTTTTGTAATCCAACTTTAGGTATTAGTAAACGTTTATAATCTATCAAAATGATTACAGGGTGATGTGTATTCAATAGCTCCTCGTCTTCAAATCAATGGCTGAAAATGTGCACTTCACAACATCCTGGCGGAGACCGGAAGAAATTGAATCCAGTTAGTTGGATTTACCAACAAAAAACTCCCTGGAAAATGACGACAATGGCGACATCGTGTGGAATCTGTAGGAATTGCATGCAGGTCCATAATTAATTTTGTGCCCTTTTAACAACCCATAAAAGTGACGCATGGAAATTATTTTTAGCTTTCAGAAAGCAGTTTTTCTTGCGCTTTTCGATGAAACACACGATCTGTTATAGTCACAGCCGTGATTTAACCAGTTTTAGAAACTTCAGAGTGTTTTCTATCCACACATACTAATCATATGCATATACTATATTCCTGGCATGAGTAGCAGGATGCTGAAAAGTTGCGCGATTTTTAACAGAATGTTCGAAAAAGGAGGGGGTAGGATGAAGAGGTTTCTTAATATAATACATCAATAAAATCAATTTAGCCTCAAGTAGATAATGAAACATGTTCAATTTGGTTTAAATAATGCAAAAACAAAGTGTTGGAGAAGAAAGTAAAAGTGCAATGTGTGCCATGTAAGAAAGCTAACGTTTCAGTTCCTTGCTCAGAACATGAGAACATATGAAAGCTGGTGGTTCCTTTTAACATGAGTCTTCAATATTCCCAGGTAAGAAGTTTTAGGTTGTAGTTATTATAGGACTAATTCCCTCTATACCATTTGTATTTCATTAACCTTTGACTATTGGATGTTCTTATAGGCACTTTAGTATTGCCAGTGTAACAGTATAGCTTCAGTCCCTCTCCTCGCTCCTCCCTGGGCTCGAACCAGCAACACAACGACAACAGCCACGACATCGAAGCGTTACCCATGCAGAGCAAGGGAAACAACCACCCCACAAGGCTCAGAGAGAGTGAAGTTTGAAATGCTATTAGCGCGTGCTAACTAGCCAGCAATTTCACTTCGGTCACACCAGCCTCATCTCGGGAGTTGATAGGTTTGAAGTCATAAACAGCGCAATGCTTGATGCACAATGAAGAGCTGCTGGCAAAATGCACGAAAGTGCTGTTTGAATTAATGTTTAAGCGCCTGCTTCTGCCTACCACCGCTCAGTCAGATACGTAGATACTTGTATGCTTGTATGCTCAGTCAGATTATATGCAACACAGGAAAAGCTACATAATATCTAGTAATATCATCAACCATGTGTAGTTAACTAGTGATTATGATTGTTTTTTATAAGATAAGTTTAATGCTAGCTAGCAACTTACCTTGGCTTACTGCATTTGCGTAACAGGCAGTCTCCTTGTGGAGGTCAATGAGAGGCAGGTCGTTATTGCGTTGGACTAGTTAACTGTAAGGTTGCAAGGATGGATCCCCCGAGCTGACAATGTGAAAATCTGTCTTTCTGCCCCTGAACGAGGCAGTTAACCCCCTAGGTCGTCATTGTTCTTAACTGACTTGCCTAGTTAAATAAAGGTGTAAAAAAATATATATATATAAAAAAAGAATTGGCAAATCGGTGCCCTAATTAATCGGCCATTCCAATTAATCGGTCGACTTCTAGTTTGGACCATGATAGTTTGTTGGTGATGTGGACACCAAGGGACTTGAAACTCTCGACCCGCTCCACTACAGCCCCGTCGATGAGATTAGGGGCCTGTTCGGCCCGACTTTTCCTGTAGTCCGCGATCAGCTCCTTCGTCTTGCTCACATTGAGGGAGAGGTTGTTGTCCTGGCACCACACTGCCAGTTCTCTGACCACCTCCCTGTAGGCCGTCTAATCGTTGTCGGTGATCCGGCCTACCACAGTTGTCGTCAGCAATCTTAATGATGATGTTGGAGTTGTTTGGCCACTCAGTCATGGGTGAACAGGGAATACAGGAGGACACTAAGTACACACCCCTGAGGTGCCCCAGTGTTAAGGATCAGCGTGGCAGACACGTTGCCTACTCTTACCACCTGGGGGCGGCCCGTCAGGAAGTCCAGGATCCAGTTGCAGAGGGACGTGTTTAGTCCCAGGTTCCTTAGCTTAGTGATGCGCTTTGTGGACACTGGTGTTGAACGCTGAGCTGTAGTCAATGAACAGCATTCTCACATAGGTGTTCCTTTTGTCCAGGTGAGAAAGGGCAGTGTGGAGTGCAATAGAGATTGCATCATCTGTGGATCTGTTGGTGTGGTATGCGAATTGGAGTGGGTCTAGGGTGTCCGGGAGGATGCTGTTGATGTGAGCCATGACCAGCCTTTTAAAGCACTTCATGGCTACCGTTGTGGTAATCATTTAGGAAGGTTACCTTCGCTTCCTTGTGCACAGGAAACTATGGTGGTCTGCTTGAAACATGTTGGTATTACAGACTCGGCCAGGGAGAGGTTGAAAATGTCAGTGAAGACACTTGCCAGTTGGTCCGCGCATGCTTTGAGTACCCGTCCTGGTAATCCGTCTGGCCCAGCGGCTTTGAATGTTGACCTGTTGAAAGGTTTTGTTCACATCGGCTGCCGAGAGGGTTATCACACAGTCATCCAGAACAGCTGGTGCTCTCGTGCATACTTCATTGTTGCTTGCCTCGAAGCAAGCATAAAAGGCATTTAGCTTGTCTGGTAGGCTAACGTCACTGGGCAGCTCGCGTCTGTGTTTGCCTTTGTAGTCCGTAATAGTTTTCAAGCCCTGCCACATCCGACGAGCGTCAGAGCATGTGTCTAAATCCTGTATTGACCCTTTGCTTGTTTGATGGTTCTTCTGAGTGCATAGCGGGATTTCTTATAAGTGCCTGGATTAGTCTCCCCCTCCTTGGAAGCTCTAGCCTTTAGCTCGATGCAGATGTTGCCTGTAATCCATGGCTTCCGGTTGGGATATGTATGTACAGTCACTGTGGAGACAATGTCATCGATGCACTTATTGATGAAGCCGATGACTGAGGTGGTGTATTCCTCAATGCCTTTGGATGATTCTCAAACATATTCCAGTCTGTGCTAGCAAAACAGTCCTGTAGTGTAGCAGCTGCGTCATCTGACCACTTCCTTATTGAGTGAGTCATTGGTACTTCCTGCTTTAGTTTTCGCTTGTAAGCAGGAATCAGGAGGATTTTATTGTGGTCAGATTTTCCAAATGGAGGGCAGGGGAGAGCTTTGTATGCATATCTGTGTGTGGAGTAAAGGTGGTCTGATTTTTTTTTCTCTGGTTGCACATGTGACATGCTGGTAAAAATTTGCTGAAACTGATTTAAGTTTGCCTGCATTAAAGTCCCCGGCCGCTAGGAGCGCCACTTCTGGGTGAGCGTTTTCTTCTTTGCTTATGGCCTTATAGAGTTGGTTGAGAGTGTTCTTAGTGCCAGAATCCGTTCTGCGGTGTTAAATAGACTGCTATGAATAATATAGATGAGACCTCTCTTGGTAGATAGTGTGGTCTACAGCTTATCATTAGGTACTCTACCTCAGGCGAGCAATACCTTGAGACTTCTTTAATATTAGACATCGCGCACCAGCTGTTATTGACAAATAGACACACCACCCCTCGTCTTACCAGAGGTAGCGTCTCTGTTCTGCTGGTGCATGGAAAATCCCACTAGCTCTGTATTGTGGCTGAACGACGATATGGACGTCTCGGTGAAATATAAGATGTTATCGTTTTTTATTTCCCATTGGTAATGTCATCTTAATCGTAGGTTATACATTTTATCATCCAATGATTGCACGTTAGCAAGAAGATCGATCTGCGGCCCCTTTTCCTGCGTACATACTGTACCCGATACCATCTACTGTATCTTGCCTATGCTGCTCTGTACCATCACTCATTCATATATCCTTATGTACATATTCTTTATCCCCTTACACTGTGTACAAGACAGCTACTGTACTTTGGAATTGTTAGTTAGATTACTTGTTATTACTGCATTGTCGGAACTAGAAGCACAAGCATTTCGCTACACTCGCATTAACATCTGCTAACCATGTGTATGTGACAAATAAAATTTGATTTGATTTGATTTGATTTGTCTTTTCTTCACACAATAGGCGGGGATCTGGGCCTGTTCAGGATATCCTTCTATGAAGGCTATTCCATGTGAGAAATTGCCAGAACCTGAAGATCTCGTACAACGCTGTGTACTACTCCCTTCACAGAACAGAGCGTACTGGCTCTAACCAGAATAGAAAGAGTGGGAGGCACCGGTGCACAACTGAGCAAGAGGACAAGTATATTAGAGTGTCTAGTTTGAGAATCAGACACCTCACAAGTCCTCAACTGGCAGCTTCATTAAATAGTACCTGCAAAACACCAGTCTCAACGTCAACAGTGAAGAGGCGACTCCAGGATGCTGGCACTCTTCTTTCTATTCTGGTTGCGCTGTTCTGTGAAGGGAGTAGTACACACTGTTGTACGATATCTTCAGTTTCTTGGCAATTTCTCTCATGGAATAGCCTTCATTTCTCAAAAGAAGAATAGACTGACCAGTTTCAAAAGAAACATATTTTTTTTCTGGCAATTTTGAGCCTGTAATCAAATCCACAAATGCTGATGCTCCAGATACTCAACTAGTCTGAAGAAGGCCAGTTTCATTGCTTCTTTAATCAGAACTACAGTTTTCAGCTGTGCTAACATAATTGCAAAAGGGTTTTCTAATTAGCCTTTTAAAATGATAAACTTGGATTAGCTAACAACGTGCCATTGGAACACAGGAGTGATGGTTGCTGATAATGGGCCTCTGTACGCCTATGTAGATATTCCATCAAAAATCAGCCGACATTAACAATGTCTACACTGTATTTCTGATCAATTTTATGTTATTTTAATGGACAAAAATTGCTTTTCAAAAACAAGGACATTTCAAAGTGACCTCAAACTTTAACAGTGTTTGTATACACACAACACTTTTTTCCCCCATTTTTTTTCCCATATACCTTTATTATTCCCTTAAACACTACCACCCCTCCCCCAATTGGAGTAAACAAATAAACAATAACACTTAGCTTCTTCTTCCAGCTTATACATACTATACACTTACAGACACAATCTATTTTACAATAGTTATATTTTGTTTTTAGTCCTGACCTTCCTCTATTTCTGATGTCCATGCAGTTTGATTTCTATTTGCCATGTATTTGTAACTGTGCTATTTCACAAAAGTTCTGAACCTATATACATTTTACCTACTCCGTATGTTTTATGTTTTATCTTGTTATTATTAGTCCAACCACACTCCATTCAACCCCTCCAATCTATCTCGTCTCTTAACGTCTCGTAATTTTTCAACTGTGCTGTTATGCGTCACGGATGTACTTGAACCTTTTTATTCTCATACTTTCTACAGATTGCATTTTTTTTTTTTTGCTGAAACAATTAGTATTTTATTTATCTATGACTTTTTAATCACCCAGTATTGCTATATGCAGCGTTAGCTCTAGGTACATGTTGCAATTCTTCAGCCATTCCTGGAACTATGACCAAAAATGAGCTACTTATGGACAGTACCATAAATTATGTTATGACTCTGCCTCCGCGCAGCAAAATCTGCAGAGCTGGGAAGATTATATCCCATATGTGTGTGTATCATTTTGCGTGTCAATTCATAAACCATGTGCCATGGAATCTGTACATCAAAAATCTCTTTCCGACTATTTTGCAACTTATATGGCACAGCTGTCAATTTATTTTTGGTCCTTAAATGAAACTGGTATATATTTTTATTTACGATAATTTCTTTAACCAATTTTGGTATTTTTCCCCCTTCCACTTGCCTTTTCCATTTTTGTGGCAATGTTGCAATTAGTTCATCCTCTGAGGCTGTGGAGGAATTCTAATTGTGGATTTAAAATAATTATCCAAAGTGTAATTCATAACTTACCATGCTCAAAGGGATATTAAATGTCTCCTTTTATTTTACCCATCTACCAATAGGTGTCCTTCTTTGAGAGGCATTGGAAAACTGCCCTGGTTCTTGGTTGAATCTGTTTTTTTATTTACCTTTTTATTTAACTAGGCAAGTCCGTTTAGAACAAATTCTTATTTTCAATGACTCATTCTGCCCCTGAACACGGCAGTTAACTCACTGTTCCACGGTAGGCCGTCATTGTAAATAAGAATTTGTTCTTAACTGACTTGCCTAGTTAAATAAAGATGTAAAAAAACAAGAACATTTGAGGTACAGAGATGCGGTAGTCCTTCAAAAATCATGTTGAACACTATTGCAACAAAGCAATTTTTTTTTACTCCTGAACTTATTTAGGCTTGCCATGACAAAGGGGTTGAATACTTATTGATTTGACATTTCAGCTTTTTAATGAATTTGTAAACATTTTGAAAAACACAATTCCACTATGACATTATGGGGTATTTTGTGTAGGCCAGAGACACAAAAATCCAAATTTTAAGCCATTTTAAATTGAGGTTGTAACACAACAAAATGTGAAAAAAAGCCAAGGGGTGTGAATACTTTCTGAAGGCACTGTGTGTCTATTTTGTTTTTGTAACCCTGGTTGTCCTGAAATGAAAATGGTTAAATATAAGGGCTGTACCTGCAGATAAATGAAAGTCCGATAAATGAAAAGATGATTTTTGGGACTGATAGGGTTAAGTTTTTATAAAATATTTTCCTCAACATTTTGATGGTTGTGTTTTGGCTAGGCTACTTTGAAACAAGATAAGACGTGCTTCAAAAGCATCCAGTTTTTAAAGAATTAAGTTTGTTTAAATAAATAGTTTCATTTTGCTTGACTGCCTTCGCTCAGATTCAAGGTGGGTGATGTGCGGTGTGCAACATGCATGGTCCTTCACTCTGGTCTTGTGACCATTCTAAACGAACCATGGCCCGAGTATGTCGACAGAATCAAATTTGTAGACGTTAATTATCCTTCATTATAAACTGGGTGGTTCGAGCCCTGAATGCTGATTTTTGACAGCCGTGGCATATCAGACCATTTACCACGGGTATGACCAGACATTTTATCTTTTATGCTCTAATTATGTTGGTAACCAATTTAGTAGCAGTAAGGCACCTCGGGGGGGGTTGTGGTATATTGCCAATATATCATGGCTAAGGGCTCTGTCCAGGCTTTCCGCGATGCATCGTGCCTAAGAACAGCCTTCGCCATGCTATATTGGCCATATACATCACCCCCTCGTGCCTTCATTAGATTTTGTCAAGCATGACTGGTGTTCAGCTATATTTGAGTGATTTAAGGCTCATTGAAGTTTGGCTACATTTTCTGGCACCTCCGTTATGTCAGCATCTTTTTCGACACAAGGCTGTAGCTAATTTGCATGTCACCTACACTTTGACATGTAGACAATTTTATTTATGTAGGCCTACATGGAAAATTTACTTGAATATTATTCAAATATTGACCTCTGCTCCAATTCTGATTGGAGTATTGGTTTGATATATTTTTATTTTATTTTCCCGGGCAAAAGGAGAGGCGTTAACTTCTTATGGGCAGGTGGGATGGTAGCGTCCCACCTGGCCAACATCCGGTGAAATTGCAGAGCGCGAAATTCAAAAATACCAAATTCAAATATTTAACATTCTTGAAAATGTGTTATACATCAAAATAAAGCTCAACTTCTTGTTTATCCAGCCGCTGTGTCAGATTTCAAAAAGGCTTTACGGCGAAAGCAAACCATGCGATTATCTGAGGACAGCGCCCTGCATACAAACACATGAAATTCATATTTCAACCAGGCAGGTGCGCCACAAAAGTCAGAAATAGCGCTATAATTCATGCCTTATCTTTGAAGATCTTCTGTTGGCACTCCAATGTCCCAGAAACATCACAAATGGTCCTTCTGTTCAATAATGTCCTTCTTTATGGCCCCAAAATATTTTTGGGACATTTTTATTTGGCACGTTTGATTCAGAAATACTTTTTGGGCATGTTGGGCGAGTTGAAACCGGTGTATCTAATAAGTTACCTGTAAACTTAGTCCAAACATTTCAAACAACGTTCCTAATCGAACCTCAGGTACCCTAAAACGTAAATAATGGATAAAATTAAAGACTGAATAAACTGTTTCTAATCCCGGATGAAAACAACGAAGCGCGCTCCTGTTCACGCGAATCAAAACAGTATAGTCCACCAGTTGTGACACTTACAATGAATAGGACTACTTAATTTCTCAAAAGAAAAACATCAAACAATTTCTTAAGACTGTTGACATCTTGTGGTGGCCATAGAAACTGCAACCAGGTTCCTAATAATAAGGGTATCCCATAGAAAACAATTGGAAAATCCTATGACCTCAATTTTTTTACCCCCCTGGATGGTTTGTCCTCGGGGTTTCGCCTGCCATATTAGTTCTGTAATACTCACAGACATTATTTTAACAGTTTTAGAAACTTTAGAGTTTTCTATTCTATATGCATGTCCTAGCTTCTGGGCCTGAGTAGTAGGCAGTTTACTTTGGGCACGCTTTTCATCCAGAGATGAAAATACTGCCCCCTATCCAAGAGAGGTTAATGTTGAGCCCTGAGCTTGTGTGTTCTATGCAAGGCAAGTATTCCTCTCGAGGCGCATTCAAGTTGTGTGCCATAGGGAGGGAAACATGCATTCATGCTCATGCATTCCCTTTTTTGTTTTAGTTTTAGTTTGTACCCCTTTTTCTTCACAATTTCTTGGTATCCAGTTGGTAGTTAGTCTTGTCTTATCGCTGAAATTCCCGTACGGACTCGGGAGAGGCGATGGTCGAGAGTGGTGCGTCCTCCGAAACACAACCCAACCAAGCCGCACTGCTTCTTGACACAATGCCCTCTTAACCCGGAAGCCAGCCACACCAATATGTCGGATGAAACACTGCACCTGGCGACCGTGTCAGCGATGGGACAGGGACATCCCTGCCGGCCAAACCCTCCCCTAACCCTTCACGACGCTGGGCAAATTGTGCGCCGCCCCATGGGTCTCCCGGTCACGGCCGGCTGTAACAGAGCCTGGACTCGAACCCAGAATCTCTAGTGGCACAGCTAGCACTGCGATGCAGCGGGAAGCCCTTGTAAAACATGCATTCTGACAAGCGGTCAATACACAACAATTCTTGCAATCATGGGGAAAACAGCAGTTTTTATGGCCTTTGTTAAAAAAATATCCACATTTTTCTGTAAAATGTGTATTTAGACTCCGTATAGGCCTTAAAATAATTTTGTTTTGCATTATTTAAACTCTACTCTACAGAGTTTCCCAAAATATGCACCTGATGCCAGCCATTTCATGTGACGGAGATGAACATTAGAAAGTTAGAGGGAAAATTTTAATATGTAACAACTAGGATGGGTTGTTAATGTGACTAGGATTGTGCCTTTGGCTTCTGGACAACCAAAGAAAGTTGATATGAAAACCAGTAGGACAGAAATGCTGTGAAACGTTTATTTTTATTAGCTTAGCTGTTCGCTGCTTCGTGCTGCTCCACTCTCTCCCACTGCTTCCTGCAGCCTCCGTCTGTGAGTTGCCTAGCAGCAAGTCTCCGCTCTGGCTTGCTCACTCTGAGTAGAGACAAGCATTAGTTGATGTAAGTAAGCTACTTTCTAGCTCTATAAACTCACTGTACTTTATTTTAGGCAAAATAATGATTCCGGTCCATCAAGACACTGTTCCTGTTTTATGACTGACACAATTTCTTAAATTCTGACACCAATTTAATTCTGCAAAACTATGCAAATGAACATAGACTAAGCATGACCAGTCAAATTTATTTTCAGATGCTAACTGGAGTCGAGCATGGTTTCTGTCTGCCAAATTAGTGCGACAGTCAGGCAACCTCCTTAGTGCAGTCAAAGTAAAACTGAGAAGTTGGGCTTGGGCAGCCACAAGCCATAGCTGACTCCATTGAGTTCACAGTACCACCAAAGCTGTTATCTGTGGTACAACCTCAGTCCCTTCTAAATTCCTATCGTGTCAAATCAGCCTCAAGTCCATTATGTGTGAGATGGCACTGTCGAACCTGATTAAACATCATTGAGCAAGCAAACGCTGAGACGAGGACACAGAGGGATGAGTGCCGCGAGCACACAGGCCAGTCAAGAGTGAAGAAATGGTCTCGAGAGAGCAGAGGATGTCCCGCGATCCAACAGGCCAGATGTGAGAGCTTGCAAGTGTGATTTTGGGCAAGCAGAACCTCATTGCTGCAGATCACCTTTGGGTTTCAACAAATTATTTTTTAATCGATTGAAATCCAATCTAGTGGGGGTGGGCTTAGAGGCGGGTGCGTGTCTAGAAACTTCGATTGGTCACTTACACTGGAGTGATGGACAAACAAACATGCTTACCCTTGGCCAGTCCAGTGTTGTGTGATTGCATGACATCAAACTGATACAGTGCCTTGCGAAAGTATTCGGCCCCCTTGAACTTTGCGACCTTTTGCCACATTTCAGGCTTCAAACATAAAGATATAAAACTGTATTTTTTTTGTGAAGAATCAACAACAAGTGGGACACAATCATGAAGTGGAACAACATTTATTGGATATTTCAAACTTTTTTAACAAATCAAAAACTGAAAAATTGGGCGTGCAAAATTATTCAGCCCCCTTAAGTTAATACTTTGTAGCGCCACCTTTTGCTGCGATTACAGCTGTAAGTCGCTTGGGGTATGTCTATCAGTTTTGCACATCGAGAGACTGAATTTTTTTCCCATTCCTCCTTGCAAAACAGCTCGAGCTCAGTGAGGTTGGATGGAGAGCATTTGTGAACAGCAGTTTTCAGTTCTTTCCACAGATTCTCGATTGGATTCAGGTCTGGACTTTGACTTGGCAATTCTAACACCTGGATATGTTTATTTTTGGACCATTCCATTGTAGATTTTGCTTTATGTTTTGGATCATTGTCTTGTTGGAAGACAAATCTCCATCCCAGTCTCAGGTCTTTTGCAGTCTCCATCAGGTTTTCTTCCAGAATGGTCCTGTATTTGGCTCCATCCATCTCTCCATCAATTTTAACCATCTTCCCTGTCCCTGCTGAAGAAAAGCAGGCCCAAACCATGATGCTGCCACCACCATGTTTGACAGTGGGGATGGTGTGTTCAGCTGTGTTGCTTTTACGCCAAACATAACGTTTTGCATTGTTGCCAAAAAGTTCAAAGTTCAAGTTTCATCTGACCAGAGCACCTTCTTCCACATGTTTGGTGTGTCTCCCAGGTGGTTTGTGGCAAACTTTAAACAACACTTTTTATGGATATCTTTAAGAAATGGCTTTCTTCTTGCCACTCTTCCATAAAGGCCAGATTTGTGCAATATACGACTGATTGTTATCCTATGGACAGTCTCCCACCTCAGCTGTAGATCTCTGCAGGTCATCCAGAGTGATCATGGGCCTCTTGGCTGCATCTCTGATCAGTCTTCTCCTTGTATGAGCTGAAAGTTTAGAGGGACGGCCAGGTCTTGGTAGATTTGCAGTGGTCTGATACTCCTTCCATTTCAATATTATCGCTTGCACAGTGCTCCTTGGGATGTTTAAAGCTTGGGAAATCTTTTTGTATCCAAATCCGGCTTTAAACTTCTTCACAACAGTATCTCGGACCTGCCTGGTGTGTTCCTTGTTCTTCATGATGCTCTCTGCGCTTTTAACGGACCTCTGAGACTATCACAGTGCAGGTGCATTTATACGGAGACTTGATTACACACAGGTGGATTGTATTTATCATCATTAGTCATTTAGGTCAACATTGGATCATTCAGATCCTCACTGAACTTCTGGAGAGAGTTTGCTGCACTGAAAGTAAATGGGCTGAATAATTTTGCACGCCCAATTTTTCCGTTTTTGATTTGTTAAAAAAGTTTGAAATATCCAATAAATGTTGTTCCACTTCATGATTGTGTCCCACTTGTTGTTGATTCTTCACAAAAAAATACAGTTTTATATCTTTATGTTTGAAGCCTGAAATGTGGAAAAAGGTCGCAAAGTTCAAGGGGGCCGAATACTTTCGCAAGGCACTGTACATGTGCTTCAGAGCCGGCTGTTTAGCTTGCTAGCCAGCTTGAACAGTAAGCACAGAACGACTTGGAAACCGCTTCAACTTGAAACATGAGCACAGTTATTGGGAAATAAATACATAGCTATACTATACCTTGAGTTGAGTGGAATCTACTTGCTAAAGTTAGCCAGCAACGTTTGTTTGTAAGACAAAGCAGACTGTCTTTTCTAACTAAGTAGCACCATAGTCCACCACTAGCTAATGTTTTTTTCTTCACCTTTCCAGGAAGTGTCTGGTGTGTGTTTACTTGATATGAGGGCGTTAACCCCAATGTATCAAATCATAGGTGGAGGATGGACATAATGTGGCTGTGATCTAACAAGTTCACTCATCATACACCAGGTCCTGGCCATAATTAAATATAGCTAAATTTTAAGACTCCATTGTTGGGAATAACATGTGGGTAGGGTTGGGTAGGTTACCTTCTAAATGTAATCTGTTAGTTACCTGTCCAAAATTGTAATCGGTAACATAACTTTAGGATTACCCAAACTCTGTAACAATCTGATTACATTCAGTTACTTTTAGATTACTTTCCCCTTATGAGGCATTGGAAGAAGACAAAATGAATGTCCCAATTGAACGACATCTATTGCAGGATAAATCAATGTTAAAGTTTACATGGCTGTCCATGTGTAGATGTTCATCAAGGCAAAGGGTGGCTACTTTGAAGAATCTCATCTCAAATATATTTTAATTTAACACATTTTTTGGTTACTACATGATTCCATATGTGTTATTTCATAGTTTTGATGTCTTCACTATTATACTACAATGAAAATAGTAATAATAAAGAATAACCCTTCAATGAGTGGGTGTGTCAACTTTTGACTGGTACTTACAGTTGAAGTCGAAGTTTACATACACTTAGGTTGGAGTCTTTAAAGCTTGTTTTTCAGCCACTCCACAAATTTCTTGTTAACAAACTATAGTTTTGGCAAGTCGGTTAGGACATCTACTTTGTGCATGACACAAGTCATTTTTACAACAATTATTTGCACAGATTATTTAACTTAATTCACTGTATCACAATTCCAGTGGTTCAGAAGTTTACAGTGCCTTGCGAAAGTATTCGGCCCCCTTGAACTTTGCGACCTTTTGCCACATTTACCTTTATGGAAGAGTGGCAAGAAGAAAGCCATTTCTTAAAGATATCCATAAAAAGTGTCGTTTAAAGTTTGCCACAAGCCACCTGGGAGACATACCAAACATGTTGAAGAAGGTGCTCTGGTCAGATGAAACCAAAATTGAACTTTTTGGCAACAATGCAAAACGTTATGTTTGGCGTAAAAGCAACACAGCTGAACACACCATCCCCACTGTCAAACATGGTGGTGGCAGCATCATGGTTTGGGCCTGCTTTTCTTCAGCAGGGACAGGGAAGATGGTTAAAATTGATGGGAATATGGATGGAGCCAAATACAGGACCATTCTGGAAGAAAGACCTGAGACTGGGACGGAGATTTGTCTTCCAACAAGACAATGATCCAAAACATAAAGCAAGATCTACAATGGAATGGTTCAAAAATAAACATATCCAGGTGTTAGAATGGCCAAGTCAAAGTCCAGACCTGAATCCAATCGAGAATCTGTGGAAAGAACTGAAAACTGCTGTTCACAAATGCTCTCCATCCAACCTCACTGAGCTCGAGCTGTTTTGCAAGGAGGAATGGGAAAAAAATTCAGTCTCTCGATGTGCAAAACTGATAGAGACATACCCCAAGCGACTTACAGCTGTAATCGCAGCAAAAGGTGGCGCTACAAAGTATTAACTTAAGGGGGCTGAATAATTTTGCATGCCCAATTTTTCAGTTTTTGATTTGTTAAAAAAGTTTGAACTATCCAATAAATGTCGTTCCACTTCATGATTGTGTCCCACTTGTTGTTGATTCTTCACAAAAAATACAGTTTTATATCTTTATGTTTGAAGCCTGAAATGTGGCAAAAGGTCGCAAAGTTCAAGGGGGCCGAATACTTTCGCAAGGCACTGTAGCTAAATGAGAGAGCAGCAGTGTGATTCACATCAATGCGCTATGTAGATATCAATAATGTGATATCTGTATCGCCGTAGACTACACACCACTGCTGTCATCCTTACCGCCAAGTGTTTATTAAAGTTGGATTGTCTTTGGATCTTGACAGCAGTTGCACCATTGGAAGATATACCTTGAACTGTAGCCAAAAAAATGCCTGTTCCTGCACCTTTCCTGCGATCGATCAGAAACATTTGGTGTCGCCGCAGTGGGCTCTGACTTGTGGTCAGACTCGCTCAGGTGGAACAAATTTAAACTTAAGCCTTTTTTCAATTTTGATTTGAATGTCATTGAGAAAACAACAGAAGTGTTGTTGTATTTGTATTTTTTTCCTGTTAATGTATTTGTTACTGTTTTTTTTTGTAATCCCTTACATGTAAATCTCCCCAACCCTGCATGTGGGTACACAAATAATAATGGAATGATGGTAACATTGAAAGGAAGGGCTAGTTAAGAGAGTGCAGGAATCGATAGAACGGTAGGATTTAATATTTAGGGTATTTATTAAGCCCAAGTGGTGCGCACACAAAGCATATATTTAAAAAAAATAATAATAATATGGAGACGCGAAGGGGAGACCCTTCTACATTAACAGTACATAACCAGTTACAAATAATAGAATGTAAACTGAAATGAATGATTAGCCAGCTAAACTCAGGTTAACGTAATGATTGGCCACACATTCAAAGGAGGACTGAGGACAAGCACCGCCATGCATTCTCCAAACATTTAATTGAGGAAAACCGATTTGTTTTATAGTAATTGTCTGATTTGGGAACTACCATTTGTCTCTGAAATTAGTGTAAATTTATTTCAATTTGGCATTTTTTTTGTGGTATTGATTACAGGCAGTAATACAGAAGTTAAATCGAAGGTAGTCTCATCAGCTGTTATCAGGAATCTAGAGCCATCTGTGGAAAGAGCACAAAGTAGATCAAAGATTTACTGAACAAAAATCGAAACGAAACATGCAACACATTTTACAATTTTTCTGAGCTACAGTTCATATAAGGAAATGATCAATTTCCTTATGTCTATTATAGTCTATTTAAATAAATTAGGCCCCAATCTGGATTTCAAATTATTGGGCAGGGGCGCAGACATGGGTGGGCCTGAAGGCATAGGCCCACACACTTGGGAGACTGGCCCACCCACTGGGGAGCAAGACCCAACCAATCGGAATTAGTTTTTCCCACAAAGTGCTTTGTTACAGATATAAATACTCCTCAATTTCATCAGCAGTCCGGGTGACTGGTCTCAGACGATCCCACGGGTGAAGAACCTGGATGTGAAGGTCCTGGGCTGGCCTGGTTACACATGGTCTGCGGTTGTGAGGCTGGTTGGACGTACTGCCTACATCTGTGGTACACAACTGCACATTTTAGTGGCCTTTTATTGTCCACAGCACAAGGTGCACCTGTGTAATGATCATGTTGTTTAATCAGCTTCTTGATATACCACACCTGTCAGGTGGATGGATTATCTTGGCCAAGGAGAAATGCTCACTAACAGGGATGTATACAAATTTGTACACAAAATGCGATGAATAAGCTTTTTGTGCATATGGAACATTAATGGTATATTTATTTAAGCTTATGAAACATGTGACCAACACTTTACATGTTGCATTCATATTTTTGTTCAGTGTGTGTGTGTGTATATATATTGACATGCAAAACAAAAATCCCTCTCAAAAATCCCTCTCAAAAATCCCTCTCGACCCCGCTGTCTGTGCGCTCACGAGACCCATCCTCTGCTTGCTGGACCACATTCTGTGCTCTCGACTGGTCTGTGCACTAGTGGCACTCATTTTCTGCTCGCAGGAGCCCGCTCTCCACTCAGTGTTTGCTTGCTCAATGATGGACTTTAGAGGCTGATTTGACGCCATAAGTTCCTGGCCGAAGACCGATATGAGAAGAATGAACTCTGGCCACAGGTTTAGTAATAGTAAAACTAAGACAGAACAGAGGTCTGGAATCATGAGCTGTAGGAATGTAGTGTTGGTTGATAAGGGGGAATGAGAAGTCCTGTAGTTCCGCAGACTGTCCTGTAGAGGACAACAAACACTAAGGAGAGAACATGGGGGAGTGGGATGACAAGTTATTTAGTACATTTTTATTTTAGACAATAACAGCAAATGTGTATATATATTTTTTTAACCTTTATTTAACTAGGCAAGTCAGTTAAGAACAAATTCTTATTTTCAATGATGGCCTAGGAACAGTAGGTTAACTGCCTTGTTCAGGGGCAGAAGGACAGATTTTTGCCTTGTGATTTCGGGGATTCCATTTTGCAACTTTTTGGTTACTAGTCCAATGCTCTAACCACTAGGCTACTTGCTGCCCCAAGTGTAGTGCAGTATGGGGGGTGATTTCCACTATACTTGCCGCCCCAAGTATAGTGCGGCATGGGAGGTGATTTCCATGTTGATTTATTTTGTTAATTTCCTCATTGCTGACCTTCTTCCCTCATTTTATTTTCTCTTTTACTCACCTGGATGACCCTTGGGTAAGAGCCTTCCTACAATCTCTGCCCTCCAACCTATGACTTTACAGGTCACACCTTTTGACAATGGAATATAAATATCCATAAAAGCTTTTATTTACCTGAAATTCAGCTCTGTGAAATGCTATTTGCATGACATTCTTTCTCACTGGATCTGATATGAATGTAGCCTAGAGAAATAACATATTTTGTGTTAAATCTCAGGAATGTATAAAACAAAAAAAAACAGGCTCATGGAGATTCCGGTTCCATTTGTCAAAGAATGAGCTTTGGGTAATGTTGTTGCAACGTTGTTGTGGTGACGTTACCACAGAGCGTGTCCCTCTTTTGGTCCACTTCCTCAAACCTCTCCAATCCCCTCTATTGCTCCCATACTATTAGTGGACCTTGCTTGGGTCAAACAGCCTCCTCTAACCCTAACCTAAAGTTAAGTCAATCCAACCATGGCCCTCCTATGTCTCCCTTTGACCTATGAATGCAGCAAACACATTACATGTTCTGTCGTCAATGTTTTGTTGAATGCTAAACTGAAAGCTAAGCTTGTGATTTGGGCTAACCTTTTCTCCACGCTATCTATAGGGGCCCCTTTGTAAGGTTTAAAGTGTGAGCCATGGTGGTAAGATTGACCCTAGTCTCAGTCTCCTATAATGCTGCTCTTCCCTGGTTTTACCCACATTGGTCATAACTACAATCTACTATGTGAGATAGTGTATATCTATGATGTTGGTACTGCAGATCTATGAGTGGTGAACATCAGTGGGTGCTCCTGTACAGGTAATGGGATGTTGCTAACGCTAGTCCCTGACTCTCTCCCCTTGTCAGATCGCTCTCTTAAAGCTAGCGTCCCCTGGTACAGTGACTGGAGGGACACACTAACGGAACTCAGCACCTCCAAGCACTACACAGGTACCTGTACTCTCACCTCACCTCACCTGGCCCACAGGTGTATGGGGGGAGGGCCCTCCCTCTTTTCTCCGTTTACAGCTATCCCTCCCTCCGTTCCTCCCTCCCTCCTAACTGTGTAGCAGACTGTCCTTTTCTCCTCTCTAGTCTCTCCGTAGCAGACCCGTGTAGTGAACTCTACCATCTCTCCTTATTCTCTCTGCTCTCTCAAGGTAGTAGCTTCAGATGTCCATATCCGGGATGTGATTTTTTTTCCATTTTCTTCTTCTGATCAATCAGCAATTCCTGCCTGCCTTACATTTTCTTCCATGTATAAGCAAAAATCAAACATTTCCTGATTTTACTACGTTGCCCTGATCACATCCCTGCATATGTTTGTGTACTTTTCCATATAAGTATGTGTACTCTATACTGGTTGTCTCAGAAATGGTCTTGTTATGCGGGTTCAGGAAGTTCGAGCTCATTAGAGCTCATTCAGGAAGTTAGAGTTCATTTTGATATAATCTTGGTAATGGAACTATCTTTCCCTGCATCCTACACCAAAAGGAAGAACATTGGACACATAAAATAGTCTCTTCATATACACTGCTCAAAAAAATAAAGGGAACACTAAAATAACACATCCTAGATCTGAATGAATGAAATATTCTTATTAAAGACTTTTTTCTTTAAAATAATTTGTGTGATTTTGTTGTCAACACATTCCACTATCAATGGAAATCAAATGTATCAACCCATGGAGGTCTGGATTTGGAGTCACACTCAACATTAAAGTGGAAAACCACACTACAGGCTGATCCAACTTTGATGTAATGTCCTTAAAACAAGTCAAAATGAGGCTCAGTAGTGTGTGTGGCCTCCACGTGCCTTTATGACCTCCCTACAATGCCTGGGCATGCTCCTGATGAGGTGGCGGATGGTCTCCTGAGGGATCTCCTCCCAGACCTGGACTAAAGAATCCGCCTGGACAGTCTGTGGTGCAACGTGGCGTTGGTGGATGGAGCGAGACATGATGTCCCAGATGTGCTCAATTGGATTCAGGTCTGGGGAACGGGCGGGCCAGTCCATAGCATCAATGCCTTCCTCTTGCAGGAACTGCTGACACACTCCAGCCACATGAGGTCTAGCATTGTCTTGCATTAGGAGGAACCCAGGGCCAACCGCACCAGCATATGCTCTCACAAGGGGTCTGAGGATCTCATCTCGGTACCTAATGGCAGTCAGGCTACCTCTGGCGAGCACATGGAGGGCTGTGCGGACAAAGAAATGCCACCCCACACCATGACTGACCCACCGCCAAACCGGTCATGCTGGAGGATGTTGCAGGCAGCAGAACGTTCTCCACGTCGTCTCCAGACTCTGTCACGTCTGTCACATGTGCTCAGTGTGAACCTGCTTTCATCTGTGAAGAGCACAGGCGCCAGTGGTGTTCTCTAGCAAATGCCAAACGTCCTGCACGGTGTTGGACTGTAAGCACAACCCCCACCTGTGGACGTCGGGCCCTCATACCACCCTCATGGAGTCTGTTTCCGACCGTTTGAGCAGACACATGCACATTTGTGGCCTGCTGGAGGTCATTTTGCAGGGCTCTGGCAGTGCTCCTCCTTGCACAAAGGCGGAGGTAGCGGTCCTGCTGCTGGGTTGTTGCCCTCCTACGGCCTCCTCCACGTCTCCTGATGTACTGGCCTGTCTCCTGGTAGCGCCTCCATGCTCTGGACACTACGCTGACAGACACAGCAAACCTTCTTGCCACATCTCGCAGTGATGTGCCATCCTGGATGAGCTGCACTACCTGAGCCACTTGTGTGGGTTGTAGACTCCGTCTCATGCTACCACTAGAGTGAAAGCACCGCCAGCATTCAAAAGTGACCAAAACATCAGCCAGGAAGCATAGGAACTGAGAAGTGGTCTGTGGTCACCACCTGCAGAACCACTCCTTTATTGGGGTGTCTTGCTAATTGCCTATAATTTCCACCTGTTGTCTATTCCATTTGCACAACAGCATGTGACATTTATTGTCAATCAGTGTTGCTTCCTAAGTGGACAGTTTGATTTCACAGAAGTGTGATTGACTTGGAGTTACATTGTGTTGTTTAAGTGTTCCCTTTATTTTTTTGAGCAGTGTATAAAGGATGGGTGTAAAGTGGGATGATTTAGTCAGTGTTCTTCTGTCTCCCATTTATACATAATTGGCCTAGGCCTATATCTAAATCCCAGGATATTAGATAGGGTGTCTTGTAAGATATCCGCATTCCAGAGTCCTGAGACTTGAGGAGCCAGTGGAAATGGAAACTATGCTTTCTATCTTAGGCTGTTTGAAGTCAGGGTGGGGAGTTGTTTATGTCCTGAACACTTCCTGTACTCTCACTTCTGTGGTCTCAGTCAATTACATTTTATTTATACAGGTCCCAAAGTGCCTTACAGTCATACATACGCCCCCTAATTGGCTATGGCCGATTGCTTTCTGAGCCGCATCTCTCGGCACTCGGACTTCCCCCCGGCATTAACTCTTACTCCAAGTTAAAGGGGTTTCTCTCAAACAGTGAATTAAAAGTTGATAACAGGGAGTTGGAATTGATTCAAAACAGAAAGCTTTAAACTGAGATGAATCTTGACTGCCGTGTGCTTCTCAGTTACTGAGATCACTCACTGAACTAACTGAAGTGAGCTCTCTGTTGCTCACTCCTGACTCACTCACGCAAGGTTTCCCTTGTAGCCCATGGCTTTATTTAGCAGCAAACAGACCTGTGTTCAAATACTATTTGAAGTAATTTCAAATACTTTGTTGCCTGGAGTGCCAGGTAGGCAGTGTTTGCACTTTTGGGACTTTTCTATTGGTCCTGTTGTGCCAGGCAAGCTCAATCAAGCACAGGTTAAGTATTGGAAATTATTTCAAATAGTCGGTCTGTAAGTAGCATAGAACTCCTGATCTGTTTGGTTTTCTCTCAATCAGTAGGTTACTAACTGGTGGTCCTCGTGATGGAAGACACATACCATGCCTGTTTGTACACAAGCATAGCACAAGGGTTAAAAAACAGACAATTTGTTTGATGAAATACAATGTTTGTGTATTTGGTCGCTCTGGGTACACTTGTCACCAAATTTGTGGATAGTGACACGAACATTGTTTTGACTTGATGTCATCTTTTGTCTTTACATTTTTCAAAGGCCGAGCACTGGTTGCTTTAGAGATTTTTTTGAATGATTTCCCTGACATAAAATTACCACTGTAAATGTATTACCGCCTAATCATCTGTAAAATGGACCAGAGGGTCGCATGTTGATCCTCATAATGCTGTTGTGCCTGTGTCCAAACACACAGCCTGCTGTCTTTGTGTTGTGATGAATGTGGAAAGAGGGAGTACTAGTCTGATGTGTCATGAAGCTGTTCAGAGAACTCACACCAGAGATGGCAGAATTACCCGGGTTGTGTTCATTAGGGCCACCATTTTTAAAGCTCATGAGAGCTTATTGGACAAGTTCAGACAGTACCCGAGTCAGTATGCAGACTACGCTTCGCACTCATTCTTTGTTCACACACACACACACACAGGTGTTACTTTACGTAGTTGATGTCTACATTTGGCCATGGTAACATTATATACTCCTGCTGATTTCTGTTATTCGGACAATAATTGGTGAATCTCTTGATGAAAAATGTAGTCTACAACGAGTAGCATGATGCTCTCTGCATCTCAATGGGTTTAGGATAAAAGAAGAATCCAGTAGTGGTACAAACCCTACTCCCATCTGGCTAATCAGTAATTCATCACATTTTTCTCAGAGTATCATTTGTTGCAGCTCCGCGATCAGACCCTTCAGCTGTGTGTGTGTGTGTGTGTGTGTGTGTGTGTGTGTGTGTGTGTGTGTGTGTGAGGGTTGGGCGACGTCGACCTTTGTCCTATCGTGATTATGTACCCATCAAACATTTCTTTACATAGTATTTCCTCCTATTGGCCAGCCGATAGAAGCAATGTACCGCATTCAGAACTGGATAATTACTATTCTATGAGGCAAATAAAGCAAGTAAAGAATATTCTAGATCTCATAAAGCTGCGATTGAGAATAGCCTATGCTTTAGGCTATAGATTGTCAGTCTTGTTAAAGCTGCAACTTTAGGACAACGCCTTAAGCTAGAATATTTGGGAAATAAGCTACTGTTCGTAACTAACTTTTATGATAGGCCTAGTAGGAGGATAAGTTATTAGTCATTTTTCAGTCCTGCATGGATCATTTCTTTCTTAATAAGCTTAAACTTGTGCAAGACTCCGTTTCTTTACTCTGCGGTGCCAGTGAAGTTAAAGTAGGCTAAGCCATCGTCTGTCGCGTCCCCATCGACGATGGCTGTCAATCATTGATAGACTATGCTATCGTAATATCGCTCAACCCTAGTGTGTGTCACCTGTGATGGCCTCTCCTGGCTGGTTGACCCTGGTGTGTGTAGACCTCTCCCCCCCCCTCCCCCCGGGTGTCGGCTACAGGTGCTCTATGCAGCTCCACTCTCAGGGTGGTGTTGTGTGGAGGCGAGACCTGGTTAGAGTAATGTTCTCTCTCTCATCTTGTTGTCCTATCTCTCCAGCCACGACTCCCTGGTTTGAGGCGTACAGAGAGAGCTTCCTCCAGTCCATGCCTGCCTCCGACCATGAGTTCCTCAACCACTACCTCGCCTGTATCCTTCTCACTGCTTCAACATAGTAGAATGAACACTATGATGATGAGACAAGTTCTCTCTCTTCACTCACTCACTCACTCCTCCTTTTTCTCACGGTATTCTTTACCTCTCTGTTTTCACCATCCTCTCCCTACCCTCCCTCGTTCTCCGTCTGCGTGGTTGCCTCCCCCTTTCCTTCTCGCTCTTTTTGGTTGTGGTTCTTTGACGGCCGTCCCTGCAGGTCTGTTGGTGGTGTCGTCCAGTGAGGCTGTACCAGTGGAGAAGTTCCTCAAGCTGTCTCAGGAGCAGCACAGGATCCAGCACAGCGGCGAGTACACCAACCCCAAGTGGTTCATCCCCAACACACTCAAGTACTATGTCCTACTTCACGACATGAGCCAGGGAGACGAACAGAGGTGAGTAGTAGTGACGCAAACACCGCAGACATGCAAGTGCGCACACGCACACAACATCTGACAGCCAGGTCTATGACCTCGGCTCTCCTTCTCTTTTATCCATTGACCTCGGCTAACCCTGTGTGCGCGTGCAGTAATCAGGAAGGTGTTGACGCCGCTCATCATCAGCAGTTATGGATTCCCTTAATTCTCTCTCTCTCCCCCTCTCACAGGGCTGACTCTGTGTATGAGGATATGAAGCAGAGGTATGGTGCTCAGGGTTGTTACCTGTTGAAGGTCAACTCTCGTACGGCGGCAGCGGGAGCAGACGAACAGATCCCAGACCCATGGAGCCAGTACCTTCACAAGAGTAGCCTGCAAAGCCAGGTACAGTTGGGGCCCAGACTAAGTGTTCCAAGTATCTACTTGCTAATGTACAGTAGCATACAACCGACAGTACCATTGTCGGGTTCATTAGGACACATTGTTTTGCGACGGAAAAAGAAAATGAACGTTGATTATTGGACAAGTTCAGCTTAGCGCCTTCCTGTTTTACTCTGTTTCTGAATATTTTCTTCCATTGCGTGCCTATTAGACATGACTCATCTTTTTGTGTTTGCTCATGGCTGTTCCAGGATCAGTATGAGGATCCAGCCCCTGTAGTGGTGAACAACACGGCTGTAGAGAACAACGTAGGTGGAACATCCGAGGTGGATGGACACGACTCGGAAGAGAAAGGTGAGCGTAGCCACTTAGCAGTACTCGGGAGCTGAAGATTTCCATGTCGTCGGCCACTCCTCAATCCGACTGCGTCTACGCGTACTCGTGGCTCAGCTGAAAAGAGCTCGGCGCTCAGCAACTCCAAGGTGGTTGGGAAAAATATATTTCAAACGTGTAAAATACACATTTGTATAGTTGAAGCCTCTTTTACACCTGTTGTGTATCTGATTCCTTCCTCTCACTCTACTGAAAGATTGACGGCATAAATAAAGACACCACTCTAGTTCAGTTGACTTATTTAATTCAGATATACTCTATGCTCTTTACTAATCGATCTGAAGCCTGCCTGGGTTGACAACATGGTGTTGATGATTTGTTTGATAATTGAGTTTCCCAACATTCTTGACGCACATCCATCATGTGCTTAATGTACTTTGTTTTGTTGCTTTGTTGTTGTTTACCCCGACGGAATCACCAACAGTCTGGCCACACGCCTTCACATTGTTGATATGACATTGTGTGTCGTTCATCAGATGGAGTCTTGGTCAACAGTCTGGACAACACCCATCCCCTCCAGCTGGATACACCCAGTGACACGCCCGGTAGCCTCGACGCTCTCAGGGCCGTCGCCGTGGAAACCAAGCCACCGCCCCTCGCCACGGGAGTGGCAGCGGCCACCAGCCATGGGGCGTGCCTCACGCTGAACGACCACGACCGCATCAGACTGTTCATCCAGGAGTTTACCTTCAGGGGACTACTGCCTCACATAGAGAAGAACATCAGACAGCTCAATGACCAGGTAGAGAGACGCATGCACAATGACCATGACGGCTCATGATCCGGTAATATAATATTGCCACTGTGTTGTTCTTATATTGACACGTTTATTGCTAATTGTCCCGTGACTGCTGCCACATCAACTTCCTGTCAGATATTGATTCATCAGTCCTTCCGCTATTGCATTATTTATTT
Source organism: Oncorhynchus clarkii lewisi (assembly GCF_045791955.1). Classification (NCBI taxonomy): domain Eukaryota; kingdom Metazoa; phylum Chordata; class Actinopteri; order Salmoniformes; family Salmonidae; genus Oncorhynchus; species Oncorhynchus clarkii. The sequence continues at coordinate 35,293,442 of NC_092150.1, read as the reverse complement.
TATTTTGCAAAATTGCCAATTCCCTGCATGTTATGCGAGGAATTTCAAATTTGATCAATAACTGCATAAAACACTTCAATATTACAGCATAAAACTGTCAAGTTACTGCACTACAAAAAAGGAAAAATTGGACAAAACCATCGCAGATTGCTATGCAAAAATGAAGCTATTTTTCCTGCAAATATCACTCCCAAAAAAAGCTGTGAAATCTTGGAGGGAGGGATTGATGGACATGATCAATGATATGACCGTTGGCCTCCTAATGATCTGAACTCATTCCTTTTCTCACCCTCCACCTCTCCCGCTCTTCATCCCTCCCTCTGTAGCTGGTCTCCAGGAAAGGCTTGAGTCGCTCTCTTTTCTCTGCCACTAAGAAGTGGTTTGGAGGAGGGAAAGTTCCAGAGAAGAGTATCGCTGAACTGAAGAACACTTCTGGCCTCCTGTAAGTACATCCCCTTCATCACCATCATATCACCATTAGCAAGGAGATTGTCCAGTTAGCTTTGGTCTTAGCACTTACTATCACACTGCTTACTGAATAGTGTTTGTAAAGGAAGGCAGAGTTCTCTCATTATTAACAGATCACGCCTTAGATCACACTGTCTGGTACATACGGTATGCACACAATCACACATTTACTGTGTTCAACCATCCACGTGTCTGATCAGAGGTGCCGAAGGACAGGATGGAGAGAGGTCGAACTCATCAGAAATTAGCTCTAGGCTTTCACCCAAAGCAGTGTACAGTTTGCATATTGAATTGTTCTGGATGGGGGTTTGCCATCAGCCTATGGGCCCTGGTCAAAAGTAGCACACTAAATAGAGAACACTAGGCTGCCATTTGGTGAGGCAACTTCAGAATGGTTCTGGATGGCAGTTTGCTAACACCTCCGCCTCGGTATCTCCTGAGCTGTCTGACCTTTGCTCTCTTTCCTGTGTGATGTCATTAGCTATCCCCCAGAAGCCCCTGAGCTGCAGATCAGGAAGATGGCTGACCTTTGTTTCCTGGTTCAGCTCTATGACCTGGCGTACAGCTGCTACCACACGGCCAAGAAGGATTTCCTCTCTGACCAGGCCATGCTCTATGCCGCTGGGGCACTGGTGAGAACACGCACGTACACTGATGGAAAGAGAACACACACACTCTCAAAGCGAAGGCACATATCGCGTGAACACACGCATGCATACATGTGCGGCAGCAGCAGCACATCAGCAGTACTGAGACTGAGCACACGCACATCAATACACCCTACACCTCTGAATGACGTCAGCAAAACATGTTTTTGTTGTACTCTTGGAGACCTGAGCAGTACGTATCTACCACAGCAGACTAGAAAGAATATAAATGTGGAGTTTTTCCTGTAGAATGTTCAGAGGAGTCATGGAACATATAGAACAAAGTCTGTCATTTGCATAATTGAAGGCACAGAGACGGACCTAGAGGTGGCGTCACCGGTGCACATCTGAAGAAAGCATCGTGGCAACATCGTAATCTTACTTTCCCTAGACAGATATACAACACTGAAGGATATTGGAAAATGGCCACACACACCGTATTGATCTCCCTGCCCTCTGCTGCCCATCCTAGCATCCTGCGGTTTTAAGGATGCTGCCACGCCTCATGGCTTTTTGGGCCACCGGAATATTAATGGCAGACAGGTGTGTGTTTGTGTAGCCAGAATATTAATGGCAGGCCGATGGTCTTGAACCGTGACCACCCTTCACGTGTCTGATACCTAGCCTCAACACACCCACCATTTATAACACTCAACACTGATGGTTGTATGGATATATTTGAAATGATTATCTTTCTCTTCTTTTGCTGCCCCTCTCTCATACTCTGCTCTCTTTCTCCTCTCTCTCATTCATATCTTTCCCCTGATCTCCCCCCCCTCTCTCTCTCTCTCTCTCTGTCTCTCTCTATGCATCCATCCCTCACTCATCTCTCTGTCTATAGGAGATGGCAGCAGTGTCTGCGTTTCTTCAAGTTGGAGCTCCAAGGCCATATCCAGCACACTACATGGACACGGCAATACAGACCTACAGAGATGTGTCCAAGTACGACATTAACACACACACACACACACACACACACACACACACTTTCATGTGTTGTCACATTGTCTAACAATGCCCACTAAGCTAAAATAACCAACCTCGTAGCTGAAAAGCCGCCACCAAGCCACAAAACTACAATAGGCTCTCTCACCCCTGTGGTGGTGTGTGTAAGAATGTTTTATGAAAGTCTTTTCCCCCATACAGGAACATGGTTCTAGCTGAACGTTGTGCTCTGCTCAGTGCTGAGGTACTGAAGAGTCAGGCCAAGTACTCTGATGCTGCTACCCTCCTCATCAAGATGACCAGTGAGGTGAGAGGAAGACTCCACTAGAGCAAGACCGATATATCAGGTCACCAATATTATCGGCTGATATTGGTCTTCTAACGCTATATCGTTATTCGCCGATAATTCCACCGATAATCAGTAAATGGGATGGGAAAAAGTCTCATGCTTATCTGAACACTTGCGGCCATTCTCATGTCATTATTGTCACAATGTAAGAATGCAACATTTGAAGCATTTTTCTTAGACAATTGCTCAGTTGGATGGCAATTTATGACAATTCATTGTGGAATAATGATTTAATTTCCTTGCTGTAAAACAGTATCGATAAGTGTTTGTCCCCCCCAAAGAATCGGTATTGGACCCAAATAAACATTGATCAGGCTCTAGACGCTACTTCTGATTTATCATTGTATCAGGTTCTTTGTTTTTACACTGTCGATTAACCTCTGGATCTGTGTAATTCTGTAGCAGACAAATCACGGTTACATGTAGCTTCTATTTATGTGTGAAACTTTTGTAATGTTACTGCTGTCTTGAACAGGTTTCTCTTGCAAACCAGATTTAGACTAACCTGTAATTAAAAGTTAAATTAAAATGTTGTGTGGCATGTCCAAGGTATTAGCTAACTTGTATAACCCGGTCTATCTCCCTCCCAGGACTCTGACCTGCGTTCTGCCCTCCTATTGGAGCAGGCAGCCCACTGTTTCATTAACATGCGGAACCCCATGGTCAGGAAGTTTGCCTTCCACATGATCCTGGCAGGACACCGCTTCAGCAAGGCAGGGCAGGTGAGTGGGACTGAAACAGGCTAAAGTTAGGCTTTGTTCTGTAGACATGCAACTGAAGAGGGTGAAACAGGGAGGTACCATGTACTTGGGTATATAAATTCCTGGTAAAGAGGAATTGTGGGTGTGTAAACACCAATCAGGCCATTTTAAAAGCAGAATGTGACCAATGAGGCCTTTTAAAAACAGAATGTGGTGAGACAGGAGTGATTCTACTGGTGGGTCAGACGTGTAATATGGTTTCTGTCCTTCTGAAGCCCCGTTTGAGCGGGAGGCCTGCCATCTTCAAAGTTCTAGAGTTGTTAGAGCATTCCATTTCAGAACTCTTGATGGAGCGTGTTGATTGTTTTCTCTCTCTCTGTCATTATCTTCCCCTCCGCTTTCTTCGGTCTTCCTCTTGCCTTCTGCTGTTTCTCTATACCATTCTGTGTCTTCCCCTCTCTCTCTCCCTCCCTGTAGAAGCGCCATGCGTTGCGGTGTTACTGCCAGGCCATGCAGGTGTATAAGGGTAAAGGCTGGTCCCTGGCTGAGGACCATATCAACTTCACTATTGGCCGCCAGTCCTTCACCCTGCGCCAACCAGAGAACGCTGTCACAGCTTTCAGACACATCCTCACCAATGACAGCCAGCAGACCTCCACACAGCAGGGAGCCTTCCTCCGGGAATACCTCTACGTCTACAAGGTAACACACAATGTTAATAAAATCCTTTCACAACCTTAAAACAACCTTTCCACAACGTTAGCACATTATTACAACCCCACAGCAGGGAGTCAAGAAAACAAGATTACAACACAACCTATACATAGCCTCAATATTACCTTAATACAGCCTACCACAGGGAGGCTCAGGAAGCCTTCCTTAGAGTATCTCTATACCCCTGAACAAGGCCATGTGTGATAGACTCTGGAATGACACAGGCTGTCCTAGTGTTGCATCGTGTACAGGTACAATATTCATACACTGTGTACAAAACATTAAGGACACCTATTTCCATGACATAGACTGACCAGGTGAATCCATGATCGATTACTGATGTCACTTCATTCAATGTAGGTGAAGGGGAGGAGACAGGTTAAAGAAGGATTTTTAAACCTTGTGACAATTGAGACATGGGTTGTGGGTGTGTGCCATTCAGAGGGTGAATGGGCAAGACACAACATTTACGTGCCTTTGAATTGGGTATGGTAGTAGGTGCCAAGTGTGCCGGTTTGTGTAAAGAACTGCAATGCTGCTGGGTTTTTCCCATATGTATCAAGCATGGTTCACCACCCAAAGGACATCCAGCCAACTTGACACAACTGTGGGCAGCATTGGAGTCAACATGGGCCAGCATCCCTGTGGAACGCTTTCAACAGCTTGTAGAGTCCATGCCCTGATGAATTCAGGCTGTTCTGAGGGCAAAAGGGGCGGGTGCAACTCAATATTAGGAAGGTGTCCTTAATGTTTTGTACACTCTGTGTTTATTAAGTATATTTAACATGGGCTTTCACTCAAAAATGTACTAAAGTAAGAAATTCATACAGAAAAATTATCATGTTGATCACACAGGATTTTCAGGTGGCCTATACTCCCAATTTCACCCAGCCCAACTGGTCTCTGTCCAACCACCTGCACCCCATCCATATCTTTACCCCCCCTCAACCCTTTACTCAGTACATTGTTGAAGGACCTTTTGGTAGCGATTATAGCCTCAAGTCTTCTTGCATATGATGATACAAGCTTGGCTGTGTGCTTAGGGTCATTGTTCTGTTGGACGGTGAACCTTCACCCCAGTCTGAGGTCCTGAGTGCTCTGGAGAATTTTTATCAAGGATCTCGCTGTACTTTGCTCCGTTCATCTTTCCCTCGATCCTGACTAGTCTCCCAGTCCCTGCCGCTGAAAAACATCCCCACAGCATGATGCTGCCACCACCATGCTTCACCGTAGGGATTGGGCCAGGTTTCTTCCAGACGTGACACTTGGCATTCAGGCCAAAGAGTTCAATCTTGGTTTCATCAGACCAGAGAATCTTGTTTCTCATGGTCTGAGTCCTTTGGAGGCTTTTGGCAAACTCCAAGTGGGCTGTCATGTGCCTTTTACTGAGTGGCTTCCGTCTGACCAGTCTACCATAAAGGCCTGATTTGTGGATTGCTGCAGAGATTGTTGTCCTTCTCTAAGGTTCTCCCATATCCACAGAGGAACTCTGGAGCCCTGTCAAGAGTGACCATCGGGTTCTTGGTCACCTCCCTGACCCAAGCCCTTTTCCTCCGATTGCTCAGTTTGGCTGGGCGGTCAGCTATAGGAAGAGTCTTGGTAGTTCCAAACTTCTTCCATTTAAGAATGACGGAGGGCACTGTGTTTTTGAGGACCTTCAATGCTGCAGAAATGTTTTGGTACCATTCTCCAGATCTGTGCCTTGACACAACCTTGTCTCGGAGCTCTACAGACAATTCCTTCAACCTCGTGGCTTGGTTTTTGCTCAACTGTGGGACCTAATATAGGCAGGTATGTGCCTGGTATGTATCAATTGATTTGACTACAGGTGAACTCCAATCAAGTTGTAGAAACATCTCAAGGATGATCAATGGAAACTGGATGCACCTGAGCTCAATTTCGAGTCTCATAGCAAAGGGTCTGAATACTTATGTAAACAAGGTTTTTCTGGTTGTTTTTTTTACTACCTGTTATCACTGTCATTATGTGGTATTGTGTGTAGATAGATGAGGACAAACATTTTTCTTAGAATAAGGCAACGTAACGTAATAACATTTGGAGTGCTGTGTGTGTGTGTGTGTGCAGTGTATCTGTTGGACTTCATAGATTGTTTATTTGTTGGTGTTGGACTTTAGCTGAGATTATTCTTTCTTTATTCAGTGCCAAGTATACCGTAGTTGACTAGCACCATTCATTCTCGCTGTAGATAATTAAAATGTTAGAACTTCTAACAGTAACTGTAACCACTGTCGAGTTGGGAAGCGTGAGTTGATTGCCGTCTAAGAGCCAGCATATTTTTTGCAACAGTGCTGCCTGCCAGCAGTCAGATTCAAGGAGCTCAAATCACATTGTATTAGTCACACGCGCCGAATACAACAGTTATTCCTTACAGTGAAATGCTTACGTACGAGCCCCTAACCAACAATGTAGATCGCAATGCTATCATTAAGCAATGTTTACATTCATGCACTTCTAAATTAATTTTGTAACTTTGTCCCAGAAGCATTTAACTGCAGGGCACTCCAACATAATTACCAAGGAATGTGTCTGCCTGATTTTATGGTACACAGTGAACAGTTGGGAGTTGGGGCCAATTTCATTGTTAAACGTTTCCTTGGTGTTTAATGCAGCCTGTGAACAAATATTCAATGTTTACGTTGTTATGCCAAGGTCACATTTTTCCATATTCTGTTCCATTTAAGGGTTGTTCAAATTCACTTAGGTCGAGGCTTGGGTGATACCCCGGTATACGTATATTTTGAAATACCGACTGTATGATTTTCAATACCGTAAGTCCCCCGCGGGGGTGTGCGCTACGCCACTGCTTATAATTATACTGAACAAAAATATAAATGTGACATGTAACAGTTTCATTGATTTGACTGAGTTACAGTTCATATGAGGAAATCATTGAATGAAATTAATTCGTTAGGCCGAATCTTTGCATTTCACATGACTGGGAATGCAGATATGCATCTGGTCACAGATACCTTAACAAAAAATGGACCTAATCATAGAATTGGATACAGTATAGAATCCCTATTAATTCAATAGGTTCTCTGTGGGCCTAGTCGTAAAGATTTGTCATTTAACTTTTTGAATGCGTTACCTTTTATTGTGGAATTAACACAACCAGTCATGTTTTCATCGCATTGTCAAACAATCACTTCAACGTTTTTCTTTACGAGGCTACCTGCACACGTTCAATTCACTTGCAACATATTTCCAGCCTCCAAACAGTGGTGAATGGAAAGAGACATCTGTTACACAAAACACCAAAAACTGTCACGACATTTGGCAATTGTCATTATTTATGCATCCCAAAAATGTATTGGTTTTGGCAAAATGTCAATGTTCTCATCAAATCATATTTTGGAGAGTAAGCTATACAAACTTTTTTCTACTCTGTTCGCAAATTTTTCATGCATCTGAAATGCAGAAGTGATAGTGGTGTAATAGCCTAGATTTTACTTGACATTTTGCTTTAATTATTGTGATGGGCTCATGTTTTACCGGTACGGCATACCCCCAATATTACCGGCTTGTACCGCCTTATGTTCACCCCTAATATTAGAGCTGTTTTCCTAAAGAAGTCACATCCACTTCGTATTTTGTTTCCTTGCCACAATACTGTTGTCGTCCTGGTACTGTGTGTGTGTACACTAAGTGTGTTGCATTAGTGAAATTGCAAATTTCTTTTGAGCCTGATAGCCGTGTTAAGTTGTGTCAATACGAAAATGTGAATCCTCTAATCTGGCATTTCTTGATTTGTATACTAGACTAATATTTAGAAGTAACATTAACTTTAACTGTTTCTTTTGTCGTCGTTCCCTCCTACCGTGTACTTTGGCCTGGCCAATTTCTGTAACCTCATTCCAAGACCGTGTTAAGTGTCTCCTTGCTCTCTACCTTTTCCTCCAGAATGTTACGGGGGCATGTGAGGTGGCGCTACCCCAGCTGCCCCTACCCTGCATCAACAGCTCTGCCACCAGGGTCTACTTCGGCCATGAACGCCGCCTGGCAGAGGGTAAGACTGAGACAAACACAAGCACTGCTCTGCTCACCAATCATACATGTCATGCTACAAAAAAATTGCAGTGAGACCGAGTGCATTGTGTGTGAACTTAAATATGCGTTTTGAGACTGAAACAAGACGTGTTTGCGCACTGCTGCTAAGCGACTATCTTCGTCATTAGAGTGAAACTTTGAATGAATATCAGAGGAGCCAAATATTGAGTCCCAAATGGCTCCCTATATAGTGCACATCTTTTGACCAAGTAGGGAATAGGGTGCCGTTTCAGACATTGCCAAAGTGTGGCTGCCTTGGCTGAAGAAAGTTCCTCCCTGCCGTCCACTGATTACAGCTGCTTCATTTAAACAGGCCCTCCAAACAAAACATAATCATTTAATTTCCTACCATACTTTCTGTCCTTAGATTTTAAATTTAGGATTACTATGGCCTGAAGATATTTCAAATCAAAAACACATTTTCAGCACAAAAGGAGGTATTGTCCTGTGCGATTTGAGACGTGGCATACAGTTACATACGTGTGTGTGTGTGTCATAAGTGGGGAGTGTTGGTGTTGAGGACTGAAGGTCACATAAACATGAAGTTAGATGAGTCATTTATCCCCTGACACTGTCTGTGACAACAGAGCCACCAGAGATGGTGTATGTTTGTATCCCTTTTGCACCAACCAACTCATATAGACATTTTTATTTTATTATTTTGCCCAAAATGTCCTTGTTCAGTTGTATTATTTCACTATGCATTATATGTGCTACTGCACAGTGCTGGTTTGATCCATAATGACCTGATTGAGATCAATTAATTGGTTGTGATCGATTGATCGTAGGGATGTGAGTCTTTCACTTTCAAGACGATTTGATACGCATCTAGACAAATGGGCTCCGATATGATACAGGAACGATATGTTTTAGTTTGAAATGATTTGGTGCGATTCTGAGCTGAGCCATGGGGGAAACTGGGCATCTACCACACTACTATCAGTTAGGGGGGTGGGGCAATGTTTGCTCTTTGCTCTCTTCTCTCTTCTTTTGATCTGAAATCACAATCAGCCATGATTGAGTCATTTTTGTAGATTTAAAAGTGTAATTTATCAATATTTATATTTTTAAATTAGCTATGACATATCCGAAGTTCTGCTATATATTTATCAAATATATGTACTTTCACCGTCTCATAATCTTAATAGTTTTGACGGACTCTGAGCTCTTCTGCTGTCCATGTTGTGAAATTATTAACTTTATACTGTAAATCTAAAAATAAAAATAAATCTATATATATATTTTTTTTTTTGCATAAAACAATTGCTGATGGTGAACCTGAACAATCAGAATAAAATTGAATGTGAGCCCCGAGTTTTTTGTTGTTGAATGTGAGCCTACCTATAGCCAGATAAGTTTTCTCTGGCAGTAGCATAGGCTACTTTCATTCCGGCAAAACACAATTTTCAACGGCGCAGTTGATAAATGTAACCTAGTAAATTTACGTTGGTTGTCTCTCAACTTATAAAGCAGCTTTGCGGAAGCCAATTTACAAACGTATCAGATCAGTAATAGGCCGACCTCATTGGTCAGCACGCAAATCAGAAATTTGAGCCAAACATTTTTGTGATTTGGCAATTTTGGAACGTTTTAATCTATTTCCTGACCAATGCATGCTACATTTGGATCGGTTTGTGGTCCAACTGACCAATGCACTCATATCTTAAACATTTGAACCAGGGACTGATGCATATCGGCGAATTATTACTTTCCTAATTGATTGTGTAATTGATTTATTAATCAGGTGAGAAGCAGGCAGCCACCCACGTGTCCTTGGACCAGGAGTTTGACCGGGACCTAGCTGCCATGTGGCAGGACCTCGAGGAACAGGTGGTTGCCGCCGCAAAACGTGGGGTCGTTCCAGCAACGTTTCAATCCACCCAGTGCTGCCTGAACAGTCAGACGGACAACCTCCGCTTCCCGCTTGCTGTTGTGGAGGGTAACTACACTAGCACTCCTGTCTCTCATCCCTTCTCCTTTTAGCACAGCTTTCTTTTCTTATCCCACTCCCTCATCTCTCTTTCTTCTATTTAACTATGTCTGATAGCTTGATAGTTAGCCCACTCACACAACCCTTCACCTACAACCACATGCACGTTATAAATAGTATTGAATTCACTATCCTCACACAGTGTCTTTCGGAAAGTAATCAGACACATTGACTTCTAACACATTTTTTCCCTCATCAATCTACTACACACAATACCCCATAATGACAAAGCAAAAACAGTTTTCTGTAATTTTTTGCAAATGTACACTATCGTTCAAAAGTTTGGTATCATTTAGAAATGTTCTTGTTTTTTGAAAGAAAAGCACATTTTTGGTCCATTAAATTTATCAGAAATACAGTGTAGACAATGTTGTAAATGACTTGTAGCTGGAAACGGCTGATTTATAATGGAATATCTACAGAGGCCCATTATCAGCAACCATCACTCCTGTGTTCCAATGGCATGTTGTGTTAGCTAATCCAAGTTTATCATTTTAAAAGGCTAATTGATCGTTAGAAAACCCTTTTGCAATTATGTTAGCACAGCTGAAAACTGTTGTTCTGTTTAAAGGAGCAATAGAACTGGCCTTCTTTAGACTAGTTGAGTATCTGGAGCATCAGCATTTGTGGGTTCGATTACAGGCTCAAGATGGCCAGAAACAAAGACCTTTCTTCTGAAACTCGCCAGTCTATTCTTGTTCTGAGAAATGAACGGAGGCCTGGTACACATCTGAGAAAGAAGACAAGTATATTGGATGTCTAGTTTGAGAAACAAATGCCTCAAGTCCTCAACTGGCAGCTTCATTAAATAGTACCCGCAAAACACAAGTCTCAAAGTCAGCTGTGAAGATGCAACTCCAGCACTCCGGTCTCAAACCTCAAAAAATTACAAAAAACCTGAGTTCCCTTTGTCATGATGGGGTATATTGTGTAGTTTGACAATTTTTAGTAATTTAATGCATTTTATAAGTTGTGTTTGTCTCTGTTCTCATCCTGCTCCCTTCCTCTCGTCTCTTCCTTTCGCCGCGACCTCCCTCTCTCTGCCTCTCGTCGCTCGCTCGGCGTCACTCGCTCGGCCCGGCGTCGCCCTGTCCCTCGTCGCTCGCCGCCCTGCCCCTCGTCGCTCGCCGCCCTGCCCCTCGTCGCTCGCCGCCCTGCCCCTCGTCGCTCGCCGCCCTGCCCCTCGTCGCTCGCCGCCCTGCCCCTCGTCGCTCGCCGCCCTGCCCCTCGTCGCTCGCCGCCCTGCCCCTCGTCGCTCGCCGCCCTGCCCCTCGTCGCTCGCCGCCCTGCCCCTCGTCGCTCGCCGCCCTGCCCCTCGTCGCTCGCCGCCCTGCCCCTCGTCGCTCGCCGCCCTGCCCCTCGTCGCTCGCCGCCCTGCCCCTCGTCGCTCGCCGCCCTGCCCCTCGTCGCTCGCCGCCCTGCCCCTCGTCGCTCGCCGCCCTGCCCCTCGTCGCTCGCCGCCCTGCCCCTCGTCGCTCGCCGCCCTGCCCCTCGTCGCTCGCCGCCCTGCCCCTCGTCGCTCGCCGCCCTGCCCCTCGTCGCTCGCCGCCCTGCCCCTCGTCGCTCGCCGCCCTGCCCCTCGTCGCTCGCCGCCCTGCCCCTCGTCGCTCGCCGCCCTGCCCCTCGTCGCTCGCCGCCCTGCCCCTCGCCGCTCGCCGCCCTGCCCCTCGCCGCCCTGCCCCTCGCCGCCCTGCCCCTCGCCGCCCTGCCCCTCGCCGCCCTGCCCCTCGCCGCCCTGCCCCTCGCCGCCCTGCCCCTCGCCGCCCTGCCCCTCGTCGCTCGCCGCCCTGCCCCGCGTCGCTCGCCGCCCTGCCCCTCGTCGCTCGCCGCCCTGCCCCTCGTCGCTCGCCGCCCTGCCCCTCGTCGCTCGCCGCCCTGCCCCTCGTCGCTCGCCGCCCTGCCCCTCGTCGCTCGCCGCCCTGCCCCTCGTCGCTCGCCGCCCTGCCCCTCGTCGCTCGCCGCCCTGCCCCTCGTCGCTCGCCGCACTGCCCCTCGCCGCCCTGCCCCTCGTCGCTCGCCGCCCTGCCCCTCGTCGCTCGCCGCCCTGCCCCTCGTCGCCCTGCCCCTCGCCGCCCTGCCCCTCGTCGCTCGCCGCCCTGCCCCTCGCCGCCCTGCCCCTCGCCGCCCTGCCCCTCGCCGCCCTGCCCCTCGCCGCCCTGCCCCTCGTCGCTCGCCGCCCTGCCGCTCGCCGCCCTGCCCCTCGTCGCTCGCCGCCCTGCCCCTCGTCGCTCGCCGCCCTGCCCCTCGTCGCTCGCCGCCCTGCCCCTCGTCGCTCGCCGCCCTGCGCCTCGTCGCTCGCCGCCCTGCCCCTCGCCGCCATGCCCCTCGTGGCTCGCCGCCCTGCCCCTCGTCGTTCGCCCGCCCTGCCCGCCGCTCGCCTTACCCGCCCGGCGTCGCTCGCCTTACCCGCCCGGCGTGGCTCGCCCTACCCGCCCCTCGTGGCTCGCCCTACCCGCCCCTCGTGGCTCGCCCTACCGGTCGCTCGCCCTACCCTCCGCTCGCCCTACCCTCCGCTCGCCCTAACCTCCCCTCGCCGCTCGCTCTACCCACTCCTCGTCGCTCGCTCTCTCTCTCTGTCTCTCTCCCTCTAGAACCCATCATAGTTGAGGTGGTGTTCCGGAACCCTCTAAAGGTTCCACTGGTTCTCTCTGACCTCTCGCTGCTCTGGAAGTTTACACTCAAAGACTTCAATCGACCGCAACCGCAGGAAGACTCGGTCGGAGATGCTGTGCCCATCAGCAACGAGAAGGAGGCCAGCGTTCCGAGGGTAAGAGTGTGTGTTACCTTTGGTCTTTGAGGCTACAGTGCTGTAAGAGCAGGGTCGTATTCATAAGTACACATCGTAGCAAAAACAAAAATACCTTTTTCTTATTGAATAAGTCCATCACAATTTGTTTGTTTTCTTTCGTTTGGTGCCTGTTGAATATGACCCAACTATTCTTCAATCAGCTCGTCATATCTGCAAATGTCATCAGCCGGCTCATTTAACCTACTTTTTACAATCCCTCTTGCTGCAGACTTCACAGAAAGATGATGTCATTGCCACAGAAGTCATCCCAGAGTTCTACCTGAGCCCTGAGGAGACTAAATTGGTAAGCTGCCTTTTTATGATTCTCTAGTTCTCTCTTGTTGCTGTGTTTCCTCTCTCGCCCTAATTTTCTGACTTTTCTCGATGTCCGACCCACAGTCTCTTCTTTTTCTTCTTAATTCTCTATCAATTTCTTCTGTCTAATTCCTCTCTGTCTCCTCCCTCAGGCTCGTCTGAAGCTGCTGCCCCACCAGACAGGTCAGCTCAACATCCTGGGTCTAGTCTATAATCTGGCCTCCACCTCCTCTACTGGAGACACTACTATCAACAGCACCGCAGCCTCACAGACCGAAGGTAACATACACATGGTCATGCAGTCACACACGCACAGTGAAACCAGTACTATAATTAAGCAATAAGGCCCGAGGGTGTGTGGTATATTGCCAATATACCATGGCTAAGAGCTGTACTTAGCACAGCTTACACGGAGTGACTGGATACAGACCTTAGCTGTGGTATATTGGCCGTATACCAGAAACCCCCGAGGTGCCTTATTGCTATTATAAACTGGTTACAAACATAACTAGACCAGTAAATAGTAATTTTCTGTCATTCGCGAGGAATAGGATCCTATATACCACGGCTTTCAACCAATCAGCATTCAGGGCTTGAACCACCTGGTTTATAATCCTGTTTTGGTCCCTCTCACCTGACGGTTGCGATCCTCTCAACAGGTCCCTCAGCGGCAGAGGGGACATCAGTTCGTGGTCGACAGGACCTAGAGATCCAGGGACCGCGTTTGAACCAGACCAAAGAGGAGAAGACCTCAGTCAGCCACGGTCCTGACCGACGTCTTGACCCCACCATCACCCCTCCCATGCCCCTGCTAGAGGTATTCACTCAATTCCAAATCAACCCTTAGCCCCTTGATCTCTAGGTCCCTACTCACTGGACACTTCTGTAGATCTGAGAGGATTGGATTGGTGGAAGTAATTCTTAGATTCACGGGAATGGCTAGGGGGTAAATGTTTGATTCAGGGCTCGTCCTTTATCCTCTGCCGTCTGCCCTCCTCTTTCCCTGTATGACTGATGGTTTCATACCAGCGATGTGAATTGGTCTGGTAGATTTCATCTACCATTTCTCCCATCTACTTTTTCAATTTCTGTGATGTATTACCATTTAGATTGAACTGGGCAGTATATGAGTAATTATGGGATGGATTCAGACTAGTCTATATTCAAATGACTGGCAGCCAAGTCCCTCCCTATCACTGCTTTATATATCTGCCAATCTCCTGAGAAGGGCTGTTACACTGTAACTGGTCACACACTAACTAACCTCTCTCTGTCCCCATTTCTCTATCACTATCCCACCCCTCTTCCTCGCTCTCCCATTCCCCCCCCAGGTATTCTTCCTCCAGTTCCCTACTGCCCTGCTATGTGGTGAGATCAGAAAGGCTTACGTGGAGTTCTGTAACATGAGTCGCGTTACCCTGTGTGGCCTGCGGGTGGCGTCCACGCACCCAGACTTTTTTACCTTTGGAAGCTCCTCCTTAGCCACACCTCTCACCCCCCTCAGCCCCACCTCTTTTGAAAACTGCTCCGCCTACAAGACCCTGGCCACACCCCCTGGCGCCACGCCCGGGTTTGTTGCTGCGGTGACACTGGTTTCAGAGGGGGACTTTGGGTCTGGGACACGGTTGAGGGGAGGAGGAGTGTCCGGTGCGGGTACGGGGGGTAAAGGGATAACGGAGATCCCTCTAGGAGAGGGGACACTAAAGCCTGGAGAATCTACCCAGCTGCCCATGTGGCTGAGAGGACCGGACCAGGAAGGAGTCCACGAGATCCACTTCCTGTTCTACTACGAGAGCGCCGAGAAGGGAGGCAAGATCAGGTAGGATATTCACTACACAAGCCAAGATCAGGTATGGGAGAGTTATTCAAGAACAAAGTATGAGCCTCCCGGGTGGCGCAGTGGTTAAGGGCGCTGCAGCGCCAGCTGTGCCACCAGAGACTCTGGGTTCGCGCCCAGGCTCTGTCGTAACTGGGGAGAAAAAGGGGTAAAATAAATAAAAAATTTAAAAAGATGATACGCACTGCGTACTGAAAGCCACATTAGACCAGCCATTGAAGCAGGGGAGTGAATCCAAGAGCGAAAGAGCAACCTTTCATAATCTGATAGGGCAGAGTGATTGCACATCCAGCCATCCAGAAATGGGAGAGAGCTGCCTGTTAATCAGGTAGAAGAGAGAGCAGGTAGGACCTTGGGGAAGCTTCCTGATGCAAGACATGAAACTAGAAACTATCTCATTATAAACAATTTTTTATAAAAGATTGAATGGAGCTGATAGAATCCTCAAAAAAAAGTTGCCTACGTTTGAAGTCTTCACACAAGACTACACAAGTTAAGACCAGGTGGAGGAAGAGAAGACTGGTATTCACTCATTAGTCAATACACATCGCACAAGCCAAATAGTGTAACACGAAAGCCCTAAGGGGAGAAAGTAGCTTTTTATATTCAGGTAGGGGAGAGGCATAGGGAGAGTTGAAGATTGTTCACTAATACACAAACCAAGGAGTGGAACATGAAAGAGATTTATCGTGTCTCTTCTCCAATTGTATTAAATTATAAAATATGATTTAAGTTAAAAAAACATTTTTTTGTCTATTTCAGTGGTAATTTTGAGTCTCTTTTATTAAGCATGACTACAACCTAGTGCTTCAAGTTGAATGAAATGTTTTAATTTCACATTTTAGAGCAAATATTCTGTTAGAGTGGTGGGTGTAATTAAGCAGTAGAGTCCTGGCCAAACTTAAACGCTGCCTGAAGCATATTAGGTATAATTTCAATACCGGTGTGTATTTCACTGCTTGTTGTCAGACGTCCTTGTCTTGTTGTGACCCATGTATATATCTTTTTTCTTTGTACATATTTTGTATATTTTAAACCTCAATTACAACATTTCAACAACCCGGTTTTTCTATGCTTTAGAACCGGAACCCCCAACAGAAGCTAGCCAGCTAACTAGCTAGTAGTCAGTTAGCCACTGCTAGCGGTCATCAGCTAACCTTAGCCCGGTCAACGCCTGCCAGTCTGCACAGCGAGATTCAACCCAGAGCATACCGGACTGCTTTTTCTACACCAAATCTCCATGTCTCTGGATTCCTACCGCAAGCTCTGAACCTTTTCACCTGGATCATCGTAGCTAGCTATCTGAGTGGCTACTCCTGGCTAACGTCTCTGTCCCGATGCAAGCACCAGTTAGCCTGGAACTAGCCTCGTACTAAAACCATCTCCCGGCTAGCTGAAGAGGTCCATCAGCCACTACTTGGGCTACCATACCTATTTTGCTAATTGGCCTGGACCCCCTTTACTGCCGACACAGAGCCCCGCTGATCCATCACGACTGGTCTACCGACGAAATCCGCCCGAGTGGGTTTCAACAGGTTCCTCTGTTGCAACGGCCCCTGAAGGGCCCATCCGCTAGCCTGCTAGCCGCGTCCCACTAGCTGTCTAGAGCATATAGGACTGTTAGCTGAAGAGATCCATCAGCCAATTTCTTGGGCTACAATACCTATTTTGCCAATTGGGCTACAATACCTATTTTGCCAATTGGCCTGGACCCTTTTACTGCCTATCCATCACGACTGGTCTGCCGACGTAACCATCCGCGGGGGCTACAACTGACTCTTCAGTCGCGACGTCCCCCTAAGGCTCTTCTGCTTGCCCCGGCCCGCTAGCTGTCTGAATCGCCGTGTCTCCAGCTCGCCTAGCTACTCACTGGTCCCTATGATAACTCGGCTACGCATGCCTCGCCCTAATGTCAATATGCCTTGTCCATTGCTGTTTTGTTTAGTGATTGACTTATTTCACTGTAGAGCCTCCAGCCCTGGTCAATATGCCTTAGCTAGCCCTTTTGTTCCACCTCCCACACATTCGGTTACCCCTCCTGGTTTAAATGGTGTCTCTAGAGACAACTTCTCTCATCGTCACTCAATACCTACGTTTACCTCCACTGTATTCACATCCTACCATACCATTGTCTGTACATTATGCCTTGAATCTATTCTTCCGCACCCAGAAACCGGCTCCTTTTACTCTCTGTTCCGAACGCGCTAGACGACCAGTTCTTATAGCCTTTAGTCGTACCCTTATCCTACTCCTCCTCTGTTCTTCTGTTGATGTAGAGATTTATCCAGGCCCTGCAGCGCCTAGCTCCACTCCCATTCCCCAGGCGCTCTCATTTGTTGACTTCAGTAACCGTATAAGCATTGGTTTCATGCATGTTAACATTAGAAGCCTCCTCCCTAAGTTTTTTTTCCCACTGCTTTAGCACACTCTGCCAACCCGGATGCCCTAGCAGTGTCTGAAGCCTGGCTTAGGAAGGCCACCAAAATTCTAGAAATTTCCATCCCTAACTACAACATTTTCCGACAAAATAGAACTGCCAAAGGGGGCGGAGTTGCAATCTACTGCAGAAAGAGCCTGCAGAGTTCTAACTATCCAGGTCTGTGCCCAAACAATTCAAGCTTCTACTTTTAATAATCCACCTTTCCAGAAACAAGTCTCTCACAATTGCCGCTTGTTATAGACCACCTTCAGCCCCCAGCTGTGCCCTGGACACCATATGTGAATTGATTGCCCCCCCATCTATCTTCAGAGCTCGTATTGTTAGGTGACCTAATCTGGGACATGCTTAACACCCTGGCTGTTCTACAATCTAAGCTAGATGCCCTCAATCTCACACAAATGATCAACCCCAAATCCGTAAACACGGGCACCCTCATAGATATCATCCTAAGCAACCTGCCCTCTAAATACACCTCTGTTGTCTTCAACCAGGGTCTCAGCGATCACTGCCTCATTGCCTGCGTCCGTAATGGGTCTGCGGTCAAACGACCACCCCTCATCACTCTCCAACGCTCCCTAAAACACTTCAGCGAGCAGGCCTTTCTCATTGACCTGGCCCGGGTATCCTGGAAGGATATTGTCCTCATTCCGTCAGTAGAGAATGCCTGGTGATTCTTTAAAAGTGCTTTTCTCACCATCTTAAATAAGCATGCCCCTTTCAAAAAATGTAGAACCATGAACAGATATAGCCCTTGGTTCACTCATGACCTGACTGCCCTTGACCAGCACAAAAACATCCTGTGGCGTACCGCATTAGCATCAAATATCCCGCGCGATATGCAACTTTTCAGGGAAGTTAGGAACCAATATACACAGGCAGTTAGGAAAGCTAAGGCTAGCATTTTTAAACAAATTTGCATCCTGTAGCACAAACTCCAAAAAGTTCTGGGACACTAAAGTCCATGGAGAACAAGAGCAGCTCCTCCCAGCTGCCCACTGCACTGATGCTAGGAAACACTGTCACTACCGATAAATACACGATAATTGAGAATTTCAGTAAGCATTTTTCTACAGCTGGCCATGCTTTCCACCTGGCTACCCCTACCCCGGTCAACAGCCCTGCACCCCCTACAGCAACTTGCCCAAGCCTCTCCATTTCTCCTTCCCCCAAATCCAGATAGCTGATGTTCTGAAAGAGTTGCAAAATCTGGACCCCTACAAATCAGCTGGGCTAGACAATATGGACCCTCTCTTTCTAAAATTATCCAACACAATTGTTGCAACCCTTATTACTAGCCTGTTCAACCTCTTTCGTATTGTCTGAGATCCCCAAAGATTGGAAAGCTGCCGTGATCATCCCCCTCTTCAAAGGTGGTGACACTCCAGCCCCAAACTGTTACATAACTATATATATTCTACCCTGCCTTTCTAAGGTCTTTGAAATCCAAGTTAAACAGATCACCGACCATTTCCAATTTCCCACCGTACCTATGCATTCTGGTTTCCGAGCTGGTCATGGGTGCACCTCAGCCACGCTCAGGGTCCTAAACGATATCATAACAGCCGTTTCTATCGACCTGGCCAAGGCTTTCGACTCTGTCAATAACCGCATTCTTATTGACAGACTCAACAGCCTTGGTTTTTCAAATGACT
Source organism: Oncorhynchus clarkii lewisi (assembly GCF_045791955.1). Taxonomy (NCBI): domain Eukaryota; kingdom Metazoa; phylum Chordata; class Actinopteri; order Salmoniformes; family Salmonidae; genus Oncorhynchus; species Oncorhynchus clarkii. The sequence goes on along the minus strand of NC_092150.1, from coordinate 35,274,528 downwards.
GCCTCACCTGGTTCATCAACTACTTCTCAGATAGAGTTCCGTGTGTCAAATCGGAGGGCCTATTGTCCGGACCTCTAGCAGTCACTATGGGGGTGCCACAGGTTCTTGAGCCGACTATTTTCTCTGTATACATCAATGATGCCGCTCTTGCTCCTGGTGATTCTCTGATCCACCTCTATGCTGTCGACACCATTCTGTGTACTTCTGGCCCTTCTTGGACATTGTGTTAATTAACCTCCAGACAAGCTACAATGCAATACAACACTCCTTCCCGTGGCCTCCAACTGCTCTTAAATGCAAGTAAAACTAAATGCCTGCTCTTCAACTGATCGCTGCCCGCACCTGCCCGCCAGTCCAGCTTCACCTACTCTGGACGGCTCGGACTTAGAATATGTGGACAACTACAAATACCTGGGTGTCTGGTTAGACTGTAAACTCTCCTTCCAGACTCGCATTAAGCATCTCCAATCCAAAATTAAATCTAGAATCAGCTTCCTATTTCGCACCACAGCATCCTTCACTCATGCTGCCAAACATACCCTCGTACAACTGACTATCCTACCGATCCTTGACTTCGTCGACGTAATTGACAAAATAGCCTCCAACACTCTACTCAGCAAATTGGATGCAGTCTATCACAGTGCCATCGGTTTGGTCTCCAAATCCCCATAAACAACCCACCACTGCGACCTGTATGCTCTCGTTGGTTGGCCCTCGCTTCATATTCATCGCCGAACCCACTGGTTCCAGGTCATCGATTAAGTGCGGCCTTATCTCAGCTCACTGGTCACCATAGCAGCACCCACCCTTAGCACGCGTTCCAGCAGGTTTATTTCACTGGTTACCCTCAAAGCCAATTCCTCCTTTGTCCGTCTTTCCTTCCAGTTCTCTGCTGCCAATGACGCACAAATTGCAAAAATCACTGAATCTGGGGACCCTTATCTCCCTCACTAGCTTTAAGCATCAGCTGTCAGAGCAGCTCACAGATCACTGCACCTGTACACCTGTACAGCCCACCTGTACTGTACATAGCGCATCTGTAATTAGTCCATCCAACTCACACATCCCCATATTGTTTTTTTTTGTTGCTCCTTTGCATCCCAGTATCTCTACTTGCACATTCATCTTCTGCACATCTATCACTCCAGTGTTTAATTGCTAAATTGTAATTACTTCACCACTACAGCCTGTTCATTGCCTTACCTCCCTAATCTTACCTAATTTTCACACACTGTACAGTGGGGAGAACAAGTATTTGATACACTGCCAATTTTGCAGGTTTTCCTACTTACAAAGCATGTAGAGGTCAGTAATCTTTATCCTAGGTACACTTCAACTGTGAGAGACGGAATCTAAAACAAAAATCCAGAAAATCACATTGTATGATTTTGAAGTAATTAATTTGCATTTTATTGCATGACAAGTATTTGATCACCTACCAACTAGTAAGAATTCCGGCTCTCACAGACCTGTTAGTTTTTCTTTAAGAAGCCCTCCTGTTCTCCACTCATTACCTGTGTTAACTGCACCTGTTTGAACTTGTGACCTGTCTAAAAGACACCTGTCCACACACCAACCTATCCACATGCAAGATTTCACCTCGTGAGGCATCAATGATTATGAGGAAGGTGAGGGATCAGCCCAGAACTACAAGGCAGGACCTGGTCAATGGCCTGAAGAGAGCTGGGACCACAGTCTCAAAGAAAACCATTAGTAACACACTACGCCGTCATGGATTAAAATCCTGCAGCGCACGCAAGGTCCCCCTGCTCAAGCCAGCTCATGTCCAGGGCCGTCTGAAGTTTGCCAATGACCAGCTGGATGATCCAGAGGAGGAATGGGAGAAGATCATGTGGTCTGATGAGACAAAAATAGAGCTTTTTGGTCTAAACTCCACTCGCCGTGTTTGGAGGAAGAAGAAGGATGAGTACAACCCCAAGAACACCATCCCAACCGTGAAGCATGGAGGTGGAAACATCATTATTTGGGGATGCTTTTCTGCAAAGGGGACAGGACGACTGCACCGTATTGAGGGGAGGATGGATGGGGCCATGTATCGCGAGATCTTGGCCAACAACCTCCTTCCCTCAGTAAGAGCATTGAAGATGGGTCGTGGCTGGGTCTACCAGCATGACGACCCGAAACACACAGCCAGGGCAACTAAGGAGTGGCTCCGTAAGAAGCATCTCAAGGTCCTGGAGTGGCATAGCCAGTCTCCAGACCTGAACCCAATAGAGGGATCTTTGGAGGGAGCTGAAAGTCCGTATTGCCCAGCAACAGCACCGAAACCTGAAGGATCTGGAGAAGGTCTGTATGGAGGAGTGGGCCAAAATCCCTACTGCAGTGTGTGCAAACCTGGTCAAGAACTACAGGAAACGTATGATCTCTGTAATTGCAAACAAATATTTCTGTACCAAATATTAAGGTCTGCTTTTCTGATGTATACTTATGTCATGCAATAAAATGCTAATTACTTAAAAATCATACAACGTGATTTTCTGGATTTTTGTTTTAGATTCCGTCTCACAGTTGAAGTGTACCTATGATAAAAAAAATTACAGACCTCTACATGCTTTGTAAGTAGGAAACACTGCAGATTTTGCAGGTTATCAAATACTTGTTCTCCCCACTGTATATAATGTTTTCTATTGTGTTATTGACTGTACGTTTGTTTATTCCACGTGTATCTCTGTGTCGCACGGCTTTGCTTTATCTTGGCCATGTTTCAGTTGTAAACTTGTTCTCAACTGGTTCAATAAAGGTGAAATAAAATAAAACATTTGCTCATTGGAGATCGAATGAGATCAAATTGGGGCACTTTTGAAAAGCCATATCATTCTACTTTAGAAAGTAATATATTTTTCTCTTAAAGGACCTTACAGAATGTGCCTGATCATCTGTTTAAATTAAATGGTTTACTTTTAACGTGGTTTCTGTAGTTTCAATTATGACGATTATGAGTTGGAAATGCATTACATGAACTCAATCTCTTTCCTCGTCTCTCGTTCCCTCCATCTAATTTCTGCTCTCCTTCTGTCACTCTACTCACGTTCTCTGCTTTCATCTCAAACCCCTTCCCCCTCTCTCCCCCTCCTTACCTCCCTCCCCCTCTCTCTCCTCCCCCCAGTCACAGGGTGTTGCGTCACACTGTATTTATTTGTGCGAGTCGTTCGCTGTCTGTTCGGGCCACAGCTTGTCGTAGTAACACACTACCTGAGGAGGAGGAGGAGAGGAACGGCAGCATGCTGGTCTTTGTTGACGTGGAGAACATCAATTCGGTGAGCTCCACAAGCGTGTGCACACAAGCATGCTATATATATATATATACACACACACACACACACACACACACACACACACACACACACACACACACACACATACTATTTCAGTCACACAATCGCAGTTAAGCTGATGTTTGATGGAACATTGTTACTCAAAGTTCTGTACAAGTATGCTGATGTGAAGATTTGAATGTTATGACAGACATTGCTGTTCATTGTGTTGACTTTAAATGCTGGTCGTTATGATACTTATTTGTGCTCTCTCTCTCTACAGAGCGAGGCTGGGGTGCGTGAGTTTCACATTGCACAGGTCTCTAGCAGCAGTAAACAGTGGAGACTACACAAGTGTATAAACCCAGCAGAAGACAAAGGTTTGTCCCTCTCTGCAGCCTCTCAGAAGGGACTACAAATAGTCTAACTAATTTACTGGATGACTAACATTTCGGTCTCAGATTTTGTTTTGTGCATTTCCATTCAAAGATGGTTGACTTAAGAAGTTTCAGTTTGTGGCGTTTCACTCTTTTCTCTCAATTCTTTCTCTGTGTCTTTCCGTCATTTCATTTGGAAGGATTTGATTTAGGTTTTTGTGTTGCTGAGGAATCTATCACTAGTTAGCCATGTGGCAGCAGCCAGACTGGCTTAGGAACGTTTCACTTCATCCACTGGATTGGTTTGATGTGTTGTGTTGTCTTGCATAGCTGTTAAGTTCATTAGATGCCTTTTGGTGGTTTGATCAGTGAGGTTTACTTGTTTGGAGGGGCTACCTTGATTTGGCTATCTAGTTTTACGGATTGACTGACCTTCATAATATGGTCTTTTACCAAATAGGGCTATCTTCTGTATACCACTCCTACCTTGTCACAACTGATTGGCTCAAACGCATTAAGGGGGAAGGAAATTCCACAAAATAGAGGGGCATTCTTCTTACCAAACCACATTAACCTTGTTCTGAACACCTCCAAAACAAAGGTAAGGGCAGAGAAAGCTTGTTGGACACTAAGAAAGCTTTGTTGTAGAGCATTTAACAAAACATCCGGGGAGGGGCCAGCTGAGTATAAGACTGTATCATCTGCATATAAATGGATGAGAGAGCTTCCTACTGCCTGAGCTATGTTGTTGATGTAAATTGAGAAGAGCGTGGGGCCTAGGATTGAGCCTTGGGGTACACCCTTGGTGACAGGCAGTGGCTGAGACAGCAGCTATTCTGACTTCATACACTGCACTCTTTGAGAGCGGTAGTTAGCAAACCAGGCCAAAGATCCCTCGGAGACACCAATACTCCTTAACCGGCCCACAAGAATGGAATGGTCTACCGTATCAAAAGCTTTGGTCAAGTCAATAAAAATAGCAGCACAACATTGCTTAGAATCAAGGGCAATGGTGACATTGAGGACTTTTGAGGTTGCAGTGACACATGCATAACCTGAGTGGAAACCAGATTGCATACCAGAGAGAATACTATAGACATCAAGAAAGCAAGTCAATTGATTATTGACAAGTTTTTCCAACACCTTTGGTAAACAGGGCAAAATAAAAATAGGCCTGTAACAGTTAGGATCAGCTTGATCTCCCCCTTTAAATAAAGGATGAACTGTGGCTGCCTTCCAAGAGATGAGGAAATGTTGGACAGGCAAGAAGGCATGGCTGAGTCAAATAGGAATCCTTACTTAATGAAGTGATTTAAATAGCTCAGCCATGTGTTTCTTGTCAGTAACAACCACATCATCAACATTAAGGGACATGGGCAGCTGTGAGGACGAGGGTTTATTCTCCAGGTCTTTAATCGTTTTCCAGAACTTCTTGGGGTTAGACCCACAGAGAGAGAGAGCTGCTCCTTAAAGTAACTAACTTTGGCCTTCCTGATAGTCTAAGTGCACTTATTTATCTTTTGCCTGAACGAGAGCCAGTCAGCCTGAGTGTATGCGTGTGCCGAGCCTTTCGCCAAATGCAATTCTTGAAGTGGAGTAACTGCCAGATCATTGTCGAGCCAGGGACTGAACCAGTTTTTAATTCTCATTTTCTTATTGGAGACGTGTTTGTAAACAATATCACTGAATATATCAAAAAGAAGGTTCTTCAACAGAAGGGATCAAGCTGATTGATTCCATACATGTTTACAGAGGCCAGGTCATAAAGGAAGGCTTACTCATTAAAGTTTTTAGCAAGCGTCTATGACAAACAAGACAGGTAGTTTCACTGAGCAGCCATTACGAACACAGGCTGTAAATCAGTGATCACTAAGGTCATTACAGAAAACACCAGACTGATACCTCTCAGGATTATTTGTGAGGATAACATCGAGGAGAGTAGCCTTTTCTGAGTGTTTTGAGTCATACCTTGTGGGATTGGTAATCTGAGGAAGATTTACGGAGTCCCATTGCTTTAGCACTTGGTCAAGTGGTTTAGGCATGTCCCGGGTTAGATCACCTAGCAGGAAAAATTCAGACTTAGTGTAAGGGGCCAAGAGAGGGCTTAGGGCATTTAGGGTACAGGCCGGTGCTGATAGAGGACAATAACACCCAGCAACAGTCAACAAAGAGCTATTTGAAATTTTAATGCTTAAAACCAGCAAATCAAATTGTTTGGGGACAGACTTGGTGAAGACAACCGAGCACTGAAGGTGATCCTTGGTAAAGATTGCCACACCTTTGGAAGATGTGTCTTGCCAAAAAAGTTTATAACCAGAAAGGTTAACATCAGTATTCAAAACTCTTTTTTTTAACCACGTCTCAGTATATCCAAAAACCTGTTTTGTTCGCGTTTTCTTCAGTAATCCACAGGCTCAAACGCAGTCAAAACAGGCATACAAAAAATCCAAATTGCATCCGTAAAGTTCATAGAAACATGTCAAACAATGTTTATATTCAATCCTCAGGTTGTTTTTAGCCTAAATGATCTATAATATTTCAACCGGACAATAACGTTGTCAATATAAAAGGTAAACAAGAAATGCACTCTCTCGGGATTGCGCATGAAAAAGCTCTGTGACACTCATTCAGACTGGTCTTACTCCCTCATTTATCAGAATACAAGCCTGAAACAATTTCTAGACTGACATCTAGTGGAAGGTATAGGAACTGCAATGTTAGTCATAAGTCAATGGATACTGTAATGGCATTGAATAGAACTACAAAACCAACAAAACAAACTACTTCTTGAATGGATTTTTCTCAGGTTTTCGCCTGCCAAATCAGTTCTGTTATACTCACAGACACTATTTTAACAGTTTTGGAAACTTTAGTGTTTTCTATCCAAATCTACCAGTTAAATGCATATCATATCTTCTGGGCCCGAGTAGCAGGCCGTTTAATTTGGGCATGCTTTTCATCCAAAATTCCGAATGCTGACCCCTACCCGAGAGAATGCCGCAACTGGATTTGACTTTTTTGAAGAAAAAAAAACTTTGGTGTAACGATCATCAAACAGACGCTGTATGATTTATCGTTAATTATGATAGATAAATGGCTGGTTCTATTTTTCCTTACACTGTAGGTTTATGTACTATGATGTGAAGCAGTCAAATTAGCGTGGTATAACCGTTTTCAATCTTTAATCCCAGAAAATGGGCATTAACTCAAAAAGCGTTGAGGCCTCGACGCCATCTTGTTTCTGGGGTAAAAGTACATTTGGCCAAACGTCCTCACCGGGTTTTGTCTTAGTCTTTTCCGTTTACGAGAAATGTCCATTTGGGGACGTTTTGTCCATTTGCCATAAGTTAGCCAGATTTCCAGTACAGCAGAACATTTTTCAAAAATTTAATCTTTTATAACACGGAAACCAAATGTCCGAGACTTCCCGGAAGACTGGTCCCTGGGGGATGACCTGGGTCCGTCGGCCTATTTTAATAACACCTGCGGATGTTTAAGGGACCGTACATTTGCAATATGGAGATCCTCATCTATCATATGGGAAATGCCACTCGCGTCCCTTATGTTGGTAATAAGCTTCTAGTGTTAACGTGCAGAAAACCCAGGCTTTTACGAGAGCAGAAATCAGTGAAGCAGACGTGCACATTTCTAGATATCATCAATAGTAATACAATCAAGGCATGGCAGAGGACAGGGAGAGCTCTGCGGTGTTGATTTATGACATTTGAATGTGCATTAGATGGCAACAAGATCATATTATACAGCAATTTCATCAGTTAACATGAATACAATGCCGGCGAGAGGTGGTTAGAATAGGATGGGAGGCCAAAAGTCTGTATAACCAATAGAGAGTCAGAGTCCCGAGTGTGGGAACAAACATGGTTGGGTAAAGAAAGTTCGTAGTCAACAAAGCATGCAGGAGGCAAAATGCACAAGAAAACAAATATAACGATTCGGGGCTAGCCATTGTAAGTTCAGAGTTACTCGCCCTGACAGTGCCTGTGTGCTGGAGGTGAGCAAAAGCTCGGGAGAGAGGGGGGAGTGTGGTGGGGGTACCTGTAACAGACGGGGCAACAACCAGGGCAGACTTTGAAAAGATCACCAGGTGGAATCCAAGCAGCAGTGCAGCAGGCAACTGGAGTAGGTGCCACACCCACTTAGGAAAAGCTTTTATTTCTGGAGGTAGATTTCTTGTATTAAAAAAAATGCCAGCAGATGGTCTCTGAACAGCAGGAGGGGGCTTCCATGCCCCTGGATTTGGATGGGGTAGCCTGCCATTTGTTGGGCTCATGCTTCGACACCTCTCACTTCACACCTCAGTGCTAATTGAAGTTGTATCTGGTCTGTCTCAGTTCCAGGTTGGATGGTGTCCTTGGTAGTATTAATCCTTCCAGGTACTTTTGTCCAAAATTAGGTTGTAGGTTTGGAGTTTTGATCTGGAGGGAAGGTTTTGCTGTGGGGGAGGTGCTTTGATAGTTGTTCTTAGAGGCTTTCTGAGCTACTGTAAGAATGCTGTTCAAGAGTGTTTGTTATAGTTCAGAGGGAGAAGAGACACCCTCTTGTTGTCATTCCAGACTGCAAACTCACCAGCAGAGAGAGAGGAAAGCTGTGCTTCAGAGCAACACGATGCAAACCCCTGCAAGGTAACATGATACGCATGCATGCACGCATCACACACACACATTACCAGCAATATCAGTCAATATGGAGAATCTCTTTTCTCTCTCATTCCTGTTTTTAACGTATGTTTTTCAGTTACCTTGAAGGCAGCAGAGAAATACACATTTGCAGACCTGAGCCTTGGGAATGAACTGGTATGTAGAGGAAACACATTGTTATCTGTGACTGTCAAGGCTGTCGTGTTAATGCTGTGAATGCATTATAAAAGAGGGAAAAAAACGATCAGCCTTTCCCTTCTCTATGTCTGGTGTCTCCTCTCTTCAGATCATCACCTCCACCACTCCATGTGCAGATTTCTTCTTCCGGAGGTGTCAGCCCTTGGAGTCTCTGAAACCTCCCGTTGCCATGGAGACACAGGGGAGACATTCCAGGAGTCAGGGGGTGGGGCATGGGGGCGGGGACAAGGATATAGCGGGCGTGGTCAGGAAGTGTAACGAGGTGGACCTCGACATCATCATCCTCTGGAAGGTAAAACCACAGAATTAAAGGGACTCTTACCATTAATAAACTCAGCAAAAAAATACATGTCCCTTTTTCAGGACCCTGTCTTTCAAAGATAATTTGTAAAAATCCAAATAACTTCACAGATCTTCATTGTAAAGGGTTTAAACACTGTTTCCCATGCTTGTTCAATGAACCATAAACAATTAATGAACATGCACCTGTGGAACATTGTTAAGACACTAACAGCTTACAGACTGCAGGCAATTAAGGTCACAGTTATGAGAACTTAGGACACAAAAGAGGCCTTTGTACTGACTCTGAAAAACACCAAAAGAAAGATGCCCAGGGTCCCTGCTCGTCTGCGTGATCGCGCCTTAGGCATGCTGCAATCCCTCCGTCAGTGCTCAGACTGTCCACAATAGGCTGAGAGAGGCTGGACTGAGTGCTTGTAGGCCTGTTGTAAGGCAGGTCCTCACCAGACATCACCGGCAACAGTGTCGCCTATGGGCACAAACTGCAGTGTCCAATGGAGGCGAGTTTTAGACCACTCCAGCCGACTCTTGGCATTGCGCATGGCGATCTTAGTCTTGTGTGCGGCTGCTCAGACATGAAAACCCATTTCATGAAGCTCCCGACAAACAGTTATTGTGCTGATGTTGCTTCCAGAGGAAGTTTGGAACTCTGTAGTGAGTGTTGCAACCGCGCTTCATCACTCGCCGCTCCTGTTCTGTGAGCTTGTTTGGCCTTCGACTTTGTGGCTGAGCCGTTGTTTCTCCTAGACATTTCAACTTCACAATAACAGCACTTACAGTTGACCAGGGAAGCTCTAGCAGGGCAGAAATTTGACGAACTGACTTGTTGGAAAGGTGGCGTCTTATGATTGTGCCACTTTGAAAGTCACTGAGTTCTTAAGTAAGGCCATTCTACTGCCAATGTTTGTCTATGGAGATTGCTGAAATATGGAGAGGCTGAAATAGCTGAATCCACTCATTTGAAGGGGTGTACATATGTTTTTGTATTTAGACTCTGCCCGGCAAGAATAAGGCAGACGTGTCCATATAGAGTTTAATTGGCTCATGGTCAGCACCACACATTAGAACACACAGGCTAGAAGTGAGCTTCATGTTACAATTAGGAATTGACTTGTGGTTCTGAAAGGTAAGAACCAGTATATATTGTTGTAAGCTATGCAGTAGGAACATCTACTCAGGAAAGAATCGCATAGCATTAGGGATGCCCTGATATGAAAGTATTGGCCGATACCGATATCCAGTATTTTCCTTGCGACCCCAAAAAATAACGATTCTGATACCAGCCTTTTAAGCATTCTGGTACTGTTAAATAGTTAACACACGGTAAAGGGTAAAGAGGCTCAGAGAGAATTCCACCGAGTACCTTTAAGTTTTAACCCCGCGGTTTATGTCGAGCAGGCGTTTCAATGCCTTGACCGAGGGTATCACGTCTGCTGCAGACGCAGTTGATTATCTTATGTCTCGAGTCAGTTGTTTGAATGGCGCTAGGAGTGTGTTCATGTTTCCAAGTTTCAATGGTATGTTCTCAAATGCCATTGAAATGGAAGCAGGAGTATGAGAACCAGCACATTCTTGAGCATGTAATACGGCTTTCCTCAGTACGAAATCCTCGTCAACCCACTGTGCTGTCAGACTTAGCATGCTCATGGGGCTGACATCGCTGGTCCAAATGTCAGTCGTTAAGCCAACATCATCCACGACAGAGAACGGTTGATTGTCAATGGCAATGCATTCAATTATCTAGGTGTTAATGGGTTTCGCCTTCGAGTTGTCTTGCTGAAATGTTCTTACTCTTTCAAATGACTGCTCAACTTGAACTTGTTTAGCTGTTTGAAGTGTGTTGTATTTTTAGTGCCGTCATTGTCATCTACTTACGTTATACGTATGCACATCAGCTTTGACATTGGTTTTGCACATCGCCTTTAAACTAGACATCAGGCCGATGTTGGCATTTTTAGTTAATATTGTCCAATTCCGATATGCTCACCGATTATATTGTGCAGGGATATACTGGTAGCCTAGTGGTTAGGGGGCGGCAGGTAGCCTAGTGGTTAGAGCATTGGACTAGTAACCGAAAGGTTGCAAGATGGAATCCCTGAGCTGACAAGGTACAAATCTGTCGTTCTGCCCCTGAACAAGGCAGTTAACCCACTGTTCCTAGGCCGTCATTGAAAATACGTATTTGTTCTTAACTGACTTGCCTCGATAAATAAAGGTAAAAAATAAAATTTTAAAAAACCATTCAAATAACAGTATAAACATCTCACAGGAGAGAGAACTTACTTTGACATGATTTATGGCCCTTGCTCTCAGGACTGGTGGCGCTCATATCTGTTCTTTTTCTGGTGCCATAGAGTCAAATCTCACTGCGCATGCAGGGCCGAGGACAGACTGAAACTTCTAGAATCTCGCACCATGGCTTAAAGATGCACTACTATGCAGGAGTCACGCCGCCATTTCCTGGTTGCTATAATAGTTTGCCTAATTCCAGTTTGTTTCAAAACAAGCAGGTATAGTGTGGAGAGTCATTGTACCATCGAAACCGCTGTGAAATATATTTTCCATAACCAAAAATATTTTATTTTCAGCTTTTTGAAACTGGTGTACAAAACAGAAGGTAAAATGCAAAAACTAAACTTAAGAACGGGAAGCATAAAAATATCGCGCATTGAACTTATCCTCCGCTTTTTTAGACTTGCTTTGAATGAGAATGACATATCTATAACTAATTTCTATGTGAAATTGGTCAGGTTGCCCAAAAAGTCAAGTATTGCAGCTTTAACAGTTGCGCAAACTATGAAAGCGCAGAGGTAAAGTGCGCATTACAGGCTATAGGGATTAACCATCTCTAAACAAGAACATCTGTTGCACAACACTCATGCATTCAATTCAATACAGGCCCTTATAAACAACATGCACATTGAGTATCTGAAATGTACATAAGCTCCAGCGGTACTATACAGCTTCAGTCACATGCGCAGCCTTTTTTACGTGCTCCATTGTTTAATTATGCATTAGTATAATGTACTCTTTATGTTAAGTTTTTACTGAGGTATTTGCTGCTGTTTTGTTTTTGGCATCAGGCCAATGATGTTGCTAATGTTTGTTGTTGTAGAAAGGCCTATGATAGCTGCTAATTTATTTGTTTGTTTACAGGCATTTGTTGTTGAGGACAACAAGCAGGTGATCCTAGAGGGACAGCTTCATGTGGCCCTACAGACCATCGACAAAGAGGCCTGCTCTTTGACACAGAAAGAGGTAAACGCATGTAACAATTGTAAACATTCAAATCACCATTTTGTTCTAACTGTGTAGTGTACACACAAGCTGAATAACTATACACACTCCTGGACTCCTTTGCATTGCGACTAAAGCACAAGCAAAACAAAGCGATCCGACTTCTTGGAGAACGCTACCTCTCTCTCATTCACTACCTAAAAGCCCCTATATCTCCCTGCCAGGAGTGTTTACTTGGCCACCTCCCAAACACCCTGTAAGCTGTGGGGCCAGGGTGACACTGGAAAGCTTGGTATGTCGGACTCAGGCCTGGTAGAGGTTTTTACAGGGTTAGTGTCTACTCTGACCTATGCTCCTCATGGGTTTATAGGCCAACATGAGTAAGGAAGGGTCTACTCTACACAGATGAGTGCTTAAGAGGCAGGCCCATGATTTGCTATCTCAAGGCTGAGTGGAGGATTTTCTTTGAATTGAACAAACTTTATTGATCCTCAGAGGTAAAATTCAATTGGTCACCACTAAACAGCATAGGAGACATACAGTAAGGGAGGCAATATACTGTACACAGATGCATCAACACATATACAATGCATTCGGAAAGTACAGACCCCTTGACTTTTTCCACATTTTGTCCCGTTACAGCCTTATTCTAAAATGGATTAAATAGTTGTTCCCTCATTAATCTACACAAAATGCACCATAAAGACAAAGCAAAAACAGGTTTTTAGATATTTTTGCAAAAACTGAAATATTACATAATTATTCAGAACGTTTACTCAGGACTTTGTTGAAGCACCTTTGGTACTGATTTACAGCCTCAAGTCTTCTTGGGTATGACTCTACAAGCTTGGCACACCTGCATTTTGAGAGTTTGTTCCATTATTCTCTGCAGATCCTCTCAAGCAATGTCAGGTTGGAAGGGGAGCGTCAATGCATAGCTAATATCAGGTCTCTCCAGAGATGTTCGATCGGGTTCAAGTCTGGGCTCTGGCTGGGCCACTCAAGGACATTCAGAGATTTGTCCCGAAGCCACTTGTGCGTTGTCTTTGCTGTGTGCTTAGGGTTGTTGTCCTGTTGGAAGAGGTCCTGAACCTTCACCCCAGTCAGGTCCTGAGTGCTCTGGAACAGGTTTTCATCAAGGATCTCCCTGTACTTTGCTCTGCTTGTCTTTCTCTCAATCCTGACTAGTCTCTCAGTCCCTGTTGCTTAAAAACATCCCCACAGCATGATGCTGCCACTACCATGCTTCACCGTAGGGATGGTGCCAGGTTTCCTCCGGACGTGATGCTTGGAATTCAGGGCACCAATATGTCTCATGGTCTGAGAGTCCTTTAGGTGCTTTATGCCAAACTCCAAGCGAGCTGTCATTTGCCTTTTGCCTAGAAATGGCTTCCTTCTGGCCGCTCTAGCATAAAGGCCTGATTGCTGGAGTGCTTCAGAGATGGTTGTCCTTCTGGAAGGTTCTCCCATCTCCACAGAGGAACTCTGTCAGCTTGACCATCGGGTTCTTGGTCACCTCCCTGACCAAGGCCCTTCTCCGATTTCTCAGTTTGGCCGGGTGGCCAGCTCTAGGTAGAGTCCTGGTGGTTCCAAACTTCTTCCATTTAAGAATGGAGGCCACAGTGTTCTTGGATCTTCAATGCTGCAGAAATGTTTTGGTACCCTTCCCCAGATCTGAGCCTCGTCACTACCCTGTCTCGGAGCTCTATCGACAATTCCTTCAACCTCCATGGCTTGGTTTTTGCTCTGACATGCACTGTCAACTGTGTGACCTTATATAGACAGGTGTGTGCCTTTCCAAATCATGTCCAATCAATTGAATTTACCACAGGTGGACTCTAATCAAGTTGGAGAAACATCTCAAGGATGATCAATGGAAACAGGATGCACCGGAGCTCAATTTCAAATCTCATAGCAGTGTATGAATACTTATGTAAATAAGGTATTTTGTAAAAAAAAAATGGTTTTATACATTTGCAAACATTTCTCGACCTGTTTTCACTTTGTCATTATGGGGTATTGTGTGTCAATTGATGAGAACAATTAATATAATACATTTTAGAATAAGGCTGTAACATAACAAAATGTGAAGAAATTCAAGGGTTCTGAGTACTTTCTGAATGCACTGTACTTGCGCATGGATGGCTAGTCAAAGTACAGTATATGACGTCTATAGAAATGTATTCAATAGGTTTGTATTGACGTCATATCATTCTGATGTATACCTTTTTATATTGTTCTTGCTGTATGTGTCCTATGTTGGTGACTGTATTTAGTCTCTATGGATCAATAAAGTTGATGTTTCATACCACCTTGGTACTCAGCTGGAATGATATAGCTTTAAGATTGTTGGAAAGATAGTTGAATGTTTTATTAGTGACGCTCTCAATGCTGACAGTGAACCAACCAACGCTTGCGCTCTTCAAAATGTTTCTCTCTCCAGCAGTAGTCAAGGATGAGCTTAGCAATGTCAAGTATATCCAACTAACTGCCACACATGTTCATGAACATACTCACTTACCATCTCACACACACATCTTGCATTTTGCCAGGGTGTTTAAGGAGTGTGTGTGTGTATGTTGATGATGTCATGCTGTCTAACAGTGATTACGGAGAGAGGAATGCCCTTCAGGAGTGATTGGTGCAGAGATGGACAGTGGCTCCCTCCATCTCTGCTTAAACGACTAAGGAAGGTCAGATGACTTGTTTAGTAGGTGGAGAGAGGGATGGCTGATGGTTTGCTTTACTGAGAGTGAGAGCTGTCTCCAGAGAGTGGCCAGTGGAGGGCATTGAGGGACATAGAAGTCTTAGACTACATACAGACTAAGTAAAGTACCTCAGCTCCATACTCTACTGATGTGCTGTTATAGGCCTACTATACAGATGGATGTTTATATACAGTCCCAGTCAAAAGTTTGGACACACCTACTCATTCAAGGGTTTTTCTTTATTTTTAACATAAAAATTATGAAATAACACACATGGAATCATGTAGTAACCAAAAAAAGTGTTAAACAAATCAAAGTATATTTTCTATTTGAGATTCTTCAAAGAAGCCACCCTTTGCCTCTGACAGCTTTTCACACTCTTGGCATTCTCTCAACCAGCTTCATAAGGTAATCACGTGGAATCCATTTCAATTAACAGGTGTGCCTTGTTAAGTTCATTTGTGGAATTTCTTTCCTTGAACATATCAGTTGTGTTGTGACTAGGTAGGGGTGGTATACAGAAGATAGCCCTATTTGGTAAAAGACCAAGTCCATTTTATGGCAAGAACAGCTCACATAAGTAAAGAGAAACAACAGTCCATCATTACTTTAAGACATGAAGGTCAGTCAATCCAGAACATTTCAAGAACTTTGCAAGTTTCTTCAAGTGCAGTCGCAAAAACCATCAAGCGCTATGATTAAACTGGCACTCATGAGGACCGCCACAGGAAAGGAAGACCCAGAGATTACCTCTGCTGCAGAGGATAAGCTTATTTCAGTTACCAGTCTCAGAAATTGTAGCCCAAATAAATTTGTCACAGAGTTCAAGTAACAGACACATCTCAACATCCAACCGTTCAGAGGAGACTGTGTGAATTGCTGCAAAGAAACTACTAAAGGACACCAATAAGAATAGACTTGCTTGGGCAAAGACGCACAGGCAATGGACGTTAGGTCTGATGAGTGAGTCCAAATTTGAGATTTTTGTTTCCAAGCGCCGTGTCTGTGAGACGCAGAGTAGGTGAACGGATGATCTCCGTATGTCTGGTTCCCACCGTGAAGCATGGAGGTGGTGTGGGGGTGCTTTGCTGGTGACACTGTCAGTGATTTATTTAGAATTTGTCTTCACTATTTTTCTACACTGCAGAAAATAGTAAAAATAAAGAACAATTTAGCAGGTGTGTCCAAACTTTTGACTGGTTCTGTAGGTGATATTTGGCTCCGGATCCAGATTTTTGTCATTGAAATATTCTCTCTCTCATATACATTCATACATACATACATCACAGGCCCAAAGTCACATTCAGCAAAGATTAAAGCTGGTGTCTTTTTTTTCTTCTTGTTCTTCATGAAGACATATCGGAGGGTGATGAAACAAGCCATTAATTGTGTGAGAGAAAGTGACACCTTATCACACTTTACAAAATACATCAGTGAAGTTTTTTTCTTTTCACTTTTACCATACACGATCACATGCACATCACAGCGGTTCACTTCCCTCCCACACACAGTAGTGGGTTTAAGTGTACATCTGTAAGGAACAGACTAAAACTGTACCCACTGCCCGATGCAAGCAGTCTCCATCTCTTGTCTGTCTTCCTCCTGTGGAAGTGGTGCTTGATTTGGTTTTAGCATGAGATCCTCACGCCTGTCTAAAAATAACTTTCCCCTTGCTCCCTCTTCCACCCACTCACCCGGCCTGACCACATCCACATTGCCAGACTTTTAAAAAAAAAATGTATTATTGTTCTTTAACTCTCCCCTCACACACACCTTCCTCCAAGACAAGCCGTTGCAAAGCAACAGTGTCCCCGACTCGCTCATTCATAACGCTGGACAGAACTTCTCTCATCCCTTCTTCCTGTGGCTTTTTATAGCTCTGCACGTGAGTCGCCAGGACCACCTTTTTCCCTCCCTCCGTCTCTCTTGCATCCTCGCTTTCTCATAGGAAATGAGGGTCTTTATGAGATCTAACTGGAATTGCCTTTAGCAAAGGTTTGCTAAGAGTTACTTAGTGATTGTTTCTACCTACCTTGGCTTGAATATCAGAATGCCATATAGGTGAATTGCATTTATAGGGCTCATAAATGTATAGATATAGAACATGTTCATGTTTCCAGTGCATGACTAGCTATATGGATGTCTTGACATCCTGTGATAATGTTTTGATAAACACCCTCCCAGCCTCTAATCTCTGCCTCTAACCCGACACTCTCTCACACACACACACACACCTGCTGAAAACGGTTCCTATTATCAAAACGTGGAATTACAGTTCTATGAATGTCTCCAGGAAGTCATTTTGTCGGAGGCCATTAATAATATTTTGTAAAAGCAAATGTTCTGCGCAGAGCAGGCTGGACAATGGTGAACAAATGATACCACAACAAGTAGTTTGTATGGCTACATTCATTCATTACGTTCAGGTCACTGCCAAAATAAAGGAGACACTTGAGTAAATTGAGGATACAAAGTGTATTGAAAGCGGGTGTTCCACACAGGTGTGGTTCCTGAGTTAATTAAGCAATAAACATCCCATAATGCTTAGGGTCATGTATAAAAATATCCAGTTGCCCATTATTTTGGCTACCATGGCTAGAAGAAGAGATCTCAGGGACTTTGAAAGAGGGGTCTCAAAGGAGCATAAGGGGTTTAAATGGGGGGGGGGGGGGGGGGTGCCACCAGATCTCAACCCAATTGAACAATTATGGAAGATTCTGTAGCAGTGCCTGAGATTAGTTTTTTCCACCACCACCATCATCAACAACACCAATTGATCAAATTTATTGTGGAAGAATGGTGTCACGTCCCTCCAATAGAGTTCCAGACTTGTAGAATCTATGTCAAGGTGCACTGAAGCTGTTCTGGTGACACTGCTTGTTTATAAAGGTAACTATGTTTGACATAATGGTCTCTGACTTTATTAAGAAAGTTTGTGAACCCTTTAGGGTTTTCTGTATTTCTGCAAACGTTTGACCTAAAAAAAAAAATCAGATCTTCATCTAAGTACTAATAATAGATCAAGTGCACCTGATGTTAAACAAAATAACAAATAATTCTACTTTTCATTATTGATTAAATTGATCCAACATTCTATTTGTTGGAAAAGGTACGTGAACCTCTAGATTAATCTGCTCAAAGTGTATTAAAGTAGTCAAAAGTTAAGTATTTGGCCCCATATTCCCAGCACACAATGACTACATCAAGCTTGTGACTCTTCAAACTTGTTTGATGCATTTGCAGTTTGTTTTGGTCATGTTATGAGTTGTTTTGCCCAATAGTAACTGAATGGTGAGTAAAACATTTTAAAGTGAGTAGATAAGATGTTTTTGAACACTTCTAAATTAATCCTGATAAATGGCACGATTTAAGAAAAACCATGAATGAATATTTGAGAGAGAAAGTTAGAGGCTACAACAAAACGTTCTCGGTGTCGCCTCCTTTTTATCCGGTAAAATGCAAGATTAACTTCACGCAAACATCTAGAATTGTTTTAAAATGGTCATACCATGTATCATTTAGCTATTTGATTTCGACTTTAGGTATACATTTGAATGTTTTTATTATTTGATAGAATGTTAAATTTGGCCTTTCTACTCTAGCCAATAGAAAAACAATTTGAATAACACATAAATGGCAAAGACAGTCTAAAATTAAATAAAAAGGAATAAGAAAGCTCAGGATGTATTTTTTTTGACACCTTTTAACCCCTTTATTTTGTTGTCACAAAACTACCTCCATACATCCATTCAATTGTATGGGTTACCTTCAGACGAGTCCCGTGACACTTGTAGGGGTCGCATAGCAAAACGGAGACCACCATCGTGCACGGCAATAGCTGGATGAGAGTTGTGTAGCTAAATATTAGGCCACTCATTAGCTAAATATTAGCTCTATAAATATTTACCTGTCAAAGTGCAAGGATTTTATTTTTCACAGATTATGAAATGGCAGATCTGTGCGTTCTTCCAGGCTATGCTCTGCAGTAGTTGGGCATGCAAAGCTCCACTATTGATTAGGCCTAGATTTTTAGACTAATATTATTCTACCTAGGCTACAACAACACAGTGCAATTAGGAATGTATTATTGTTACAAAGTGAGTGCACACTTATTAGCTAGGGCTGCAGTGATGTAGGTACATTTTTAAATTATACTTTTTTAAATCACATTTATTAGGATCCTCAGCTACTCTTCCTGGGTTCCACACAAAACATGACATAAGACAGAACATTTAATAGACAACAACCGCCTAAGGATAAAAAAAAGTCACATAGCTTATGGAGTACGTGTGTTTCAGTGCTGTGTGTTAAGTTGACAATGTAAACAATTTGGAATTGAACACATTAATGCTTCTGAAAATAAAAATACTGGCATGTATAGTATTGATATTAACCCTCTGATTACAGTAAAGACAAGAACCGCTTAAACGTCACATGCGCCAAATACAACTGGTGTGGACTTTACCGTGAAATGCTTGCTTGCAAGACCTTCCAATTTTTTACAATTATAATAATAGTAACACAAGGAATAAAATACACAAGAATGGCGCTATATAAGGGAGTACCATAAAGCCTCTGCCTGATTATGCAACCATTTGGTTCCGTTATGGGTCTATTCTCAATCATTTACAACATCCAGAAAAGTACATTAGTGTACTCATGGTGTATTTTGATCACACCATCTTGCTCTCACACTGACTGACCAAAATCTGTTTCTATTGGACAAATTCAGGTAGGTCCCGCTTCATATAAAAATAAAAATAAATAAACATTTTGCAACAGAATCTGCGTAATGAATACACTCTTGTTCTTTTGGTTTCTCTATTTTACATTCAGCAAGCAAGCTGTAGTAGTAAATACAATGACCCAAATAAGTGTTAGCTATTGTAGGCCTAGTCTACCTTTTTTCCTGGGACTCCAAGAGCTAAAGAGGAATTATTATGAATAATATGAAATGACAAGCAGCCTAGGATGAACGTATCGCTCGAAAAAGGAGAACAGCTTTTCACCTACAGATAGTCCAGAAATGGACTGTTGTCCTCCCCATCCGGTAGCAATAACTCCCAACACCCAATTTTAATGCTTTTGCTTTTTTCTGCATTGAGGAACTATCTCCGTTCAACTCCAAAATTCCATTAAATTCTTCTGGACTCTTCATCAGACAGAGACTGCAAAGAAAGCTAGCTCCCCATGTCATCTCTACAAGCCATATTTGATTTGCCAGATACTCTACACAGCCGGGCATACCAGCCGGGCATACCAGGAGAATGAGAGTTCAATATGTAAATTCCAAATTTACCTCCGGGTAATAATTGGCTAAATTTCAACTGGAAAAACACACACTTTCAATACAAAACGCAGGTGAAATGGTTTATAACATGGCTTTTCTTGATGGTTTGCGTTTTGAAAATGCAGATTTAGGAACTCTAACGCGACTGCCTATACTGGCGCTTAGGCCAGGTAGTCTGTGTGTGTGTTCACACAATTTACATTAACTGATAAATATAATTAAATAAACCACAACTTCATTATCACTGTGCCGTTTGCGAGCTCTCCAAACGTGTACGCTACGAGAATGAGAACGGTATGCAGTATTAATACATTGAATAAACAGAAATGACCACAACCAAACATTCTAGATTAATGGGGAAATGGCAATGATTAATGGTAGCCTACATTTACTACTGGTGATAATGTTGATATATAGTGGGAAATTCTTAAACATCAACAAACAAAACCATGAATGAGCACTTTAGTGGGAGAGTGCAGTATCTGTACTTTTATATTTTTGCCAACTTTTACTTCACTACATTCCTAAAGAAAATTGTGTACTTTTTATTCCATTTTCCCTGACACCCAAAATAACTCTTTACATTTGGAATGTTTAGCAGGACCAGAAATTGTTACGTGATTATCAAGAGAACCTCCTTGGTCATCCCTACTGCCTCTGATCTGGTGGACTCACTAAACACATGTGCTTCATTTAAGCAATAAGGCCCGAGGAGGTGTGGTATATTGCAAATATACCACGGCTAAGGGCTGTTCTTATGCGCAATGCGGAGTGCCTGGACACATCACAAACCCCAGAGGTGCCTTGTTGCTATTTTAAACCGTTTATCAATGTAATTAGAGCAGTACAAATAAGTATTTTGTTTTAGCACGGCTGTCAGCCAATAAGCATTCAGGGCTTGAACCACCCAGTTTATAATTGTAAATAATGTTGAGTGTGTCCCTGGCTTTCTGTAAATAAATAAAAAAGCATAATGGCGCTATCTGGTTTGCTTATTATAAGTCATTTGAAATTATTTATACTTTCTTTTACTTTTGATACTTAAGTATTTTTCAAACCAAATACTTTTAGAGTTTTCCTCAAGTAGTATTTTACTGGGTGACTTTCACTTATACTTGAGTCATTTTCTATTAAGGTATCTTTACTTTAACTAAAGTATGACAATTGGGTACTTTTTCTACCACTGGTTGCCACATCGTACTCTATATATATTAATATTAGATGGTTATGGATAATTTTTTATCAGTTTGAGTACTCGATTACTCATGCCAATTCCTACAATTGTTTTTATTTGTTTAATAAGTTTTGCTTAATCTGTTAGGACTAAGATGAAGATCTGATCACTTTAGGTCAAATTTATACAGAAAATCCTAAAGGGTACACAAACTTTCTCTTGCCTCTAATGGTGTGTAAGTATATTCCTCTGTTCTGTAGTAAGACTTCCGAGATGTACAGTGCATTCGGAAAGTATTCAGACCTCTGGACCGTCTACACATTTTTATTACATTACAGCCTTATTCTAAAATGGATTAAATAGATTTTTCCCTCATGAATCTACACACAATACCCCATAATGACAAAGCAAAAAACAGGTTTTTGGACATTTTTGCATACATTTACCTAAGTATTCAGACCCTTTACTCAGTACTTTGCTGAAGGACCTTTGGCAGCGATTACAGCCTCGAGGCTTCTTGGGTATGATAATACAAGCTTGGCACACATGTATTTGAGGAGTTTCTCCCATTCTTCTCTGCAGATCCTCTAAAGCTCTGTCAAGTTGGAAGGGGAGTGTCGCTGCACAGCTATTTTCAGGTCTCTCCAGGATGGGCCACTCAAGGACATTCAGAAACTTGTCCTGAAGCCACTCCTGCGTTGTCTTGCCTGTGTGCTTAGGGTTGTTGTCCTGTTGGAAGAAGAACCTTCGCCCCAGTCTGCGGTCCTGAGCACTCTGGAGCAGGTTTTCAATAAGGATCTCTGAACTTTGCTCTGTTCATCTTTCCCTCGATCCTGACTAGTCTCCCAGTCCCTGCCACTGAAAAACATCCCCACCGCATGATGTTGCCACCACCATGCTTCACCGTAGAAATGGTGCCAGGTTTCCTCCAGACCTTGGTTTCATCAGACGAGAGAATCTTGTTTCTCATGGGGAGAATTTTTTTTAGGTGCCTTTTGGCAACTCCAAGCTGGCTGTTGTGCGTTTTACTTAGTAGTGGCTTCTGTGTGGCCACTCTAGCATAAAGGCCTGATTGGTGGAGTGCTGCAGAGATGGTTATCCTTCTGTAAGGTTTTTCAATCTCTGCAGAGGAACTCTGGCTCTCTGTCAGTGTCCATCAGGTTCTTGGTCACCTCCCTGACTTAGGCCCTTCTCCCCCGATTGCTCAGTTTGGCTGGGCGGCCAGCTCTAGGAAGAGCCTTGGTGGTTCCAGACTTCTTCCATTTAAGAATGGAGGCCAGTGTTCTTGGCGACCTTCAATGCTGCATACATTTTTTGGTACCCTTCCCCGGATCTGTGCCTCAACACAACCCTGTCTCGACTCTCTACAGACAATTCCTTCGACCTCATGGCTTGGTTTTTGCTCTAACATTCACTGTCAACTGTGGGACCTTATATTGACAGGTGTGTGCCTTTCCAAATCATGTCCAATCAATTGAATTTACCACTGGTGGACTCCAATCAAGTTGTAGAAACATCAAGGATGATCAATGGAAACAGGATGCAGCGTAGATAATTTGAGTCTCATAATAAAGGGTCTGAATACTTACAGTGCCTTGCGAAAGTATTCGGCCCCCTTGAACTTTGCGACCTTTTGCCACATTTCAGGCTTCAAACATAAAGATATAAAACTGTATTTTTTTGTGAAGAATCAACAACAAGTGGGACACAATCATCAAAAACTGAAAAATTGGGCGTGCAAAATTATTCAGCCCCTTTACTTTCAGTGCAGCAAACTCTCTCCAGAAGTTCAGTGAGGATCTCTGAATGATCCAATGTTGACCTAAATGACTAATGATGATAAATACAATCCACCTGTGTGTAATCAAGTCTCCGTATAAATGCACCTGCACTGTGATAGTCTCAGAGGTCCGTTAAAAGCGCAGAGAGCATCATGAAGAACAAGGAACACACCAGGCAGGTCCGAGATACTGTTGTGAAGAAGTTTAAAGCCGGATTTGGATACAAAAAGATTTCCCAAGCTTTACACATACCAAGGAGCACTGTGCAAGCGATAATATTGAAATGGAAGGAGTATCAGACCACTGCAAATCTACCAAGACCTGGCCGTCCCTCTAAACTTTCAGCTCATACAAGGAGAAGACTGATCAGAGATGCAGCCAAGAGGCCCATGATCACTCTGGATGAACTGCAGAGATCTACAGCTGAGGTGGGAGACTCTGTCCATAGGACAACAATCAGTCGTATATTGCACAAATCTGGCCTTTATGGAAGAGTCGCAAGAAGAAAGCCATTTCTTAAAGATATCCATAAAAAGTGTTGTTTAAAGTTTGCCACAAGCCACCTGGGAGACACACCAAACATGTGGAAGAAGGTGCTCTGGTCAGATAAAACCAAAATTGAACTTTTTGGCAACAATGCAAAACGTTATGTTTGGCGTAAAAGCAACACAGCTGAACACACCATCCCCACTGTCAAACATGGTGGTGGCAGCATCATGGTTTGGGCCTGCTTTTCTTCAGCAGGGACAGGGAAGATGGTTAAAATTGATGGGAAGATGGATGGAGCCAAATACAGGACCATTCTGGAAGAAAACCTGATGGAGTCTGCAAAAGACCTGAGACTGGGACAGAGATTTGTCTTCCAACAAGACAATGATCCAAAACATAAAGCAAAATCTACAATGGAATGGTTCAAAAATAAACATATCCAGGTGTTAGAATGGCCAAGTCAAAGTCCAGACCTGAATCCAATCGAGAATCTGTGGAAAGAACTGAAAACTGCTGTTCACAAATGCTCTCCATCCAACCTCACTGAGCTCGAGCTGTTTTGCAAGGAGGAATGGGAAAAAATGTCAGTCTCTCGATGTGCAAAACTGATAGAGACATACCCCAAGCGACTTACAGCTGTAATTGCAGCTAATGGTGGCGCTACAAAGTATTAACTTAAGGGGGCTGAATCATTTTGCACGCCCAATTTTTCAGTTTTTGATTTGTTAAAAAAGTTTGAAATATCCAATAAATGTCGTTCCACTTCATGATTGTGTCCCACTTGTTGTTGATTCTTCACAAAAAAATACAGTTTTATATCTTTATGTTTGAAGCCTGAAATGTGGCAAAAGGTCGCAAAGTTCAATGGGGCCGAATACTTTCGCAAGGCACTGTATGTAAATAATGTATTTTTGTTTTAACACTTGCACACATTTCTAACCTGTTTTCGCTTTGTCACAATGGGGTATTGTGTGTAGATTGAGGACAATATTTTAATCAATTTTAGAATAAGGCTGTAACGTAACAAAATGTGGAAAAAGTAAAGTGGTCTGAATACTTTCCGAATACACTTTGTATCGGCAGTATGTTTGAGGTAATGGTGTTGATGTTTACTCTTCCTGTGTCCTGATCTGATTTGTGTTCCTCTGTCCTGTTGTAGGAGGCTCAGGAGATGGTGCTGCTGAAGTTTAAACCGGAGCTGCCGCCTCCAATGACACGGCCCTCTATGGAACAACTCTCCCACCTCATCAAGACCAACCTGCAGTACCCAGAGAGCTACAGCCATCCCTTCAATCAGAAGAGGTAGCACACACACGTAACATGACCAGCTAGCTAAACAATATAATTATCAAACCAAAAAATAGCATCTTGAGAGTAATTTAAAATAGCCAGCGACATGTGCTCACAGTCTTCAGCTTTGTAATGGTACAAGCATTGACTGCAGCAGTGCTCCGTGTTGTTATGCGACTGAAAGGTTCTATGGGGTGAAGAAAAGGAGACATGATTAATGGTGTAAATATATATATATATATTTATGGCTCTTTTGGCTCTCTCTCTCTTCCCCCCCCGTAGTCTGTGTATGGTTCCAGTCACTTTGACTCTGTCTAACTGCTCCCTGGCTCAAGTTGATGTCATCATTGACCTACGCCACAAAGCTACAAGGTAAACATAACACAAACTCACTGTGTGCTGTTAAATCTGCCATCTGTTCCTCATGTCCCTGACCAAATGTTTAACTGATACACTGCATTCTATTTATCCTCCTGGTTTGAATGCGCTTTCTATTTTCTTCTCCCTCTGCCGTAAATCCCTCTTTCTCTCTCACTTTTCTCCCATCCCTCTCCTCCCTCCATCAGCCCTGAGTCTCTCGAGGTGCATGGTTCGTTTACATGGCTGGGCCAGACACAATTCAAAATGCAGTTGGGGGCACAAGAAGTGATGCGAGTGCAGCTGCGAGCCTGCTTCCTGCATGCGGGCGTCTATAATCTGGGAACGCCACGGGTCTTTGCCAAACTGGCGGACCAGGGAGCCATGTGTGAGACCAGCCAGCAGACGGCCACGCCAGCACTCATCATCATCATCAACAGCACCTGAACATTGTCCCGCCCCATCATCAATAGCCAATTAACCATCTGTCAATCATCACTAGCAAGGCTCCAGAATCCCCCATTGGTTGGCAACAACAGGGTTGAGAGAAGCACCCAGCAAGAAATATCTTCCACATCCCATCTTTCCACCCAGTTTCAAATCACCCACTCTACTCCCCGCCCTAAAAAGTTGACACATTTTTCCAATTATGTAAAAACAAAATAGAATGTTCTAGTTAAATTGTGCATCAGTTCAGCTTGTAACCACTTTGATGGTCTGACTTAACTATTTTATGTCCCAGCAACAAAGCAAAACATCATGGATTTACATGTGGAAGAAGGAACTATTTTCTCTCTCTGCATATGAGTCTATCATCTCAGTGGAGGCGCGTGAAAGCGAAGGACACAGAACAGACAAAGACATTCTAAGCAAAGACAATGACCTGTCTCCTATGGTAACGGTGGCATCTGTCTGCCGCCAGAGATTTTTATTTTATTTTTACTGTTGAAAAAAGAATCACAGGTTGTTGTTGAGATATCACAGTAGTGATTGCATTGTTTACTTCCTGGATTAACCTGGATGAGGAAGTAGAAAGAACTGCCCCACATGGACCAGACTGTCGGCACATCACAAACCCTTCAGAATATGAACCAGAGGTTGACCACTATACCATGATGAACGAATCCTTTGACTGACAGGCCCTGATGCTGCCTGCCCCACCTGTCTGTAGTCCATCTGGATTTACTGTGCTGTCAGTCCCCACGAGCACACACGTCATTTTCTACAAAACAAACTAATGAATCAATCAAATCAAAATGTTCCCTGTACTTCTCCCTCATTGGACCTCCTCCACCTTGTGATCAAGCTGTTATTTAAATGTATGTATTTACTCAACTGCTTTTCAGATGAAAATGATGTATTATATTTATAACAAATTTACTGTAAATAGAAATAAAACGTAACCAATGATATGGGCTGTGAGATACAGTAACTGTCTCTGTATGGTGAAATGTGTGGATGATGTCTGGATTTGTAATACTTTTCAGGGCAAGTTTTATTTTGCATTCCAAATGGCACCCTGTTCCATATATATTACACTACTTTTGACCAGATCCCAATGTGTACTATAAAAGGAGTAGCGTGCCATTTGGGGAAAAATACTTAATGACTCTCTTTGATGCAGTGAATATAGTCCGATCCTCAATTAGCCTATCTCTGTAGATCTGCTCCGTCTCTCAATGCCAACTCTGTTTTAAGTGCATTAGTAGCGACGTCTTTGTCAAGCTGTCCTCTGTCGGTATAGCTCCCTGATACACACACTTACACTGATGTGCGTCTATCTCAGTATCAGTTTCTCAGTCAAATGGATTCTCTAATCGCCGAATACTAATTATTTAGATTGCGTCTGACAGATGCAATTTGAAAACTTTTTGTAAAGTATTACAAATGATATTGTAAAATGGTGTTTAAAATGTATGCCTAGCCAGGAGCTTTCACATTCAAGGATACACAGAGAAACTCAACCTAGTAGATCTGCTGACACATGCATATCTGGGCAAAGCTTAAAACATGAGATATTCAATTCAGATGTTTTAGTCGTGAAGTTGCCATTCTTTAATAAAGCATTAATAATCTTGTTGGTACCTAATAAATTAACTTAAGTTAAGTTGTAAAGTCCCCTGTGGTTCTCTACATTCTTAGGGAAAGAAGGGGTTCTACAGGCTTAACCTTGTAGTAGAATAACCCTTTATGGTTCTAGGAAGAACCCCGTAAAGGCAATTCGTAATCCAATTCCAACCTTGCCTTGAGGCCACAGGTATGTAATGCTGCTGTCAGACACGTTTCCAAAGCTCAGATCATGTAAAAAGAGACATTTATTTTCCAAAGGTAATTTCAAAGGCTGTATTCCATCAATGAGCAAAGTGCCCAGGAAAGGCTCCATAATGCTTTTAAATACCTGTGATAAACATAATAGAAAACCCAAAAAACATTAGTTAATCAACCATACTCCATAATTCATGAAGCAATATTTATTCTTATATTCTATATTTATCTAAATGGAGCAAAATAATAAATATAGAATGAATAAAGTGGGAATTTGGCTCCAACAAACTCTTTCACCTGCAAGGAAAATGAAAGTGAGTCAGTCGGGTCTATCATTTCTATCTTAACCCCATCTGTCCTGGACTAAACTTCTGTGGCCTTTGTCACAGGATCAGGGTGTTGTCCACTCAGACAAATTATACAGTTATGGCTAATGACTGGCTGTAGGAGTTGGCGAGAGTGCACAAACAGATCTGGGACCAGGCTAAGTAATGGTTCCTAACCCCCTCATTCTCCCTGTCCACTCACACTTCCTACCTTTCTATAGTGACCAGATAGAGTAGCAACACCCCTGGCTCCTACTCCTCTCTCTGCCTCCCACCCCCTCTCAGGTGATTCTCATTCAGACAGGGAGGTCAGAGCGTCACCCTTCAGTTTCAGAGCTCAACTGGCTTGGCGCAGAGCTCTCTCCCTCTCACATATTAACTAATATAGGGGTAGATGGAGCAGGAGATGAGGGATGACTATACAGGCAAATGTACCATGAAAGAGAGAAAGCAGTCACAACCCTCAAAGCAGACAAATAACCATGAAGACAAGACTCATGCTGTCAGATGTCCTTACTCAACCCTGCTCTCACTGTCATGCATACACAGACAGGTAAAAATGCTTCCTCTGGCACCCCTCCCCTGCCCCCCACATACATGCTCCCAATTCAATAGACTTTATTGACATGGCAAGTTAAATCACTTACATTGTCAAAGTACACATGGTCGGACTAACAGTAATAATAGTAGTGGTGATAATGATATTTACAATAATCATAAATACAAGCTCTGTCTCACTGTAGAATTAGATATTTATCCACGTTTCTCCAAACATAACATTTCAAAGTCTTTTTGACACCCTGCTCAGTATCGTACCATTTCTACAAATTTAGAAGGTTAACGTTTTGGATAGGGTTAAAATATTCATTTTAGGGACCCATTCTGAATGGTTAGAGTAAGGGTAAAGGTTTGGGATAGGGTTAGAAACCCACCAATGGGATTGAACACGCAACCACAAAACTTGTAAACCCAAAAGACGCAACATCGCAAGACTTCCGGGAACGTTGGCGAAGCAGACCAGACCGAGGTCTAAAGGCACAACCTAGATTCGAGCCAATGTCTTAAATCATTGAACATGCTGTTATTCCAACCTCGTGAAAGGAGTGCTTTTTGATTTGATGGCCTGCACGTGCAGTTCGGTGCGAGTTGACCGTTTGACCTGTTTCTGCGCATGAGCTTAGCTAGCCAAAGTCACCATGACATCGACTACACGCATGATTTGAGTATTTCTATCTTCACACTGTACGATCTTTGACGCAACTTTCTGAACCAGATTCATCGGATTACGCCCATCCGCCCCCCTGTCCACAACACCCTAGCAAAATGTACACATACATGATGGTAACAGTGATCACCTAGTGGCCAATTTTGAAGGTGTTTCTAGATGTCCTCAAGACCTCTATAGACAACCAATTTCGAAGTCACTCTTGAGCGATCTGCCTGAATAAATAACAGTGATAGTGATAGGCTAGTTTTAACATGATTGAAAAGCTGCATGATATGAAAGCCAAAACAGAATACTGTTGTTACATTGTACTTCTCACACTCTCGTTCATTAGATGAAGAACCTGTCTTATGTTAATTTACACGTGTCAAATGGTGTCAACTTAATTGTATTGGATGCTCCTCTCCATGTTGGATTGCTTTGGTAGCACTCTCAGGTTTATAAGGGTGAGGGTCACGAAGCATACTGTGAATTCAGAACCCAAGAGAATTGAGGTAAAGAGAAGCTGTGTGTGCTACAGTAGATCTCGCTTTGTCGCTGTTTATGGTTCTGAAGCCATAAGCCATAAGCCATTTTGCCACAACTTTGGAAGTATGCTTGGGATCATTGTCCATTTGGAAGACCCATATGCAACCAAGCTTTAACTTCCTGACTGATGTCTTGAGATGTTGCTGCAATATATCCACATCATTTTCCTTCCTCATGAAGCCATCTATATGGTGAAGTGCACCAGTTCCTCCTGCAGCAAAGCACCCCCACAAACATGATGCTGCCACCCCCGTGCTTCATGGTTGGGATGGTGTTCTTCGGTTTGCAAGCCTCCCCCTTTTTCCTTCAAACATAACGGTGGTCATTATGGCCAAATAGTTCCATTTATGTTTCATCAGACCAGAGGATATTTCTCCAGAAAGTACGATCTTTGTCCCCATGTGCAGTTGCAAACCGTAGTATGGCTTTTTTATGCCGGATTTGGAGCAGTGGCTTCTTCCTTGCTGAGCGGCCTTTCAGGTTGTCGATATCGGACTCGTTTAACTGTTTCCTCCAGCATCTTCACAAGGTCCTTGGCTATTGTTCTGGGTTTGATTTGCACCTTTTGCACCAAAGTACGTACATCTCTAGGAGACAGAACACGTCTCCTTCCTGAGCAGTATGATGGCTGTGTGGTCCCATGGTGTTTATACTTGCGTACTATCGTTTGTACAGATGAACGTGGTACCTTCAGGCATTTGGAAATTGCTCCCAAGGATGAACCAGACTTGTGGAGGACTACAATTTTTTTCTGGGGTCTTGGCAGATTTATTTTGATTTTCCCATGATGTCAAGCAAAGAGGCATTGAGTTTGAAGGTAGGCCTTGAAATACATCCACAGGTACACCTCCAATTGACTCAAATTATGTTAATTTGCTTATCAGAAGCTTCTAAAGCCATGACATCATTTTCTGGAATTTTCCAAGCTGTTTAAAGGCACAGTCAACTTAGTGTATGTAAACTTCTGACCCAATGGAATTGTGATAGTGAATTATACATTAAATCATCTGTCTGTAAACAATTGTTGGAAAAATGACTTGTGTCATGCAGTAGATGTCCTAATCGACTTGCCAAAACTATAGTTTGTTAACAAGAATTTTGTTGAGTGGTTGAAAAACGAGTTTTAATGACTCCAACCTAAGTGTATGTAAACTTCCAACTTCAACTGTATCTTGTAACCTCACATGGTGCTATAGGCTGGCTGAATGTATTTCTCAGAAACAGTAGGCTATTTGGTTATTATAGTCCCTTAAATATAACAGACAGGCACCACATTTTCAGGTTGGTTTATTATCCTTGTGGAACCTGGAATTGACTGGTCTAGATTCCACGCAGGGTAGAACAGAGAACTGACTTGTTCCTGACAAAGATGTTATAATATACTCTGACAGAAGTAGTTCCTGCTTCCGAGCCGGCATGTCACAGAGTAGAGACTGGGCGTGGTTTAAACTCACCCAGCCTATAATTGATTGTTGGCGCACGAGCTGGTCCCAGCCCCCTAGGCGCTTCAGCGATCTGCCGTTGTAGTTGTGTAGAATATCTATGCGCTCATACACTCGATACAGTTACAGTGCATGCTGTAGTGTTCACTACTATACCCTCAGGCCACTCCGATTAACTGGAATTGGGAACACACATTGCTCCAGGATAAATCAACAATCAGTTTGTCAATTAAAATATATCTCCTCAGAGGCTAAATAACGCAATGCGCTGTTTTCTCTGTGGGTTCATGATGGGAGAGTGTCTATGCAAGTGTCTGTACAAATGTGCTGTTGTTTATTGATCTTGTTTGTGTGCTTATTCATAGTTACAAGTGGTGTGTTATTGTCAGAAGGCAAAGGGGACAGAGCGGGGATCTCCATCTCTCTTAATCTTGTCAGTCACTGTTACACTGTCACTCACAGGTGGGTTGTCTCACACGGTTCAAAAGATTGCTACTGTGGGGGAACCTTTTCAGGAATCTCTCTGTAAAGGTCCCAACAGGAACCTTTTTGTGATAGGAGGGGTTCAATTATGAAACTTAAAAAATATATATATATTGTAGCGGCGTCAGCCTATCAGAAGATTGGAGGCTTAACTTTCAGAAGTTATGTTTGGCCACCAGTGACAGTGCATGTCATTCCTGTTCATTATGTTATGTTCTGTACACTGCAAATAAAAATTGTCATTGAATATTTATGCGTATTACATATTATAATAACATTGCTGATTACATACAGTGCCTTGCGAAAGTATTCGGCCCCCTTGAACTTTGCGACCTTTTGCCACATTTCAGGCTTCAAACATAAAGATATAAAACTGTATTTTTTTGTGAAGAATCAACAACAAGTGGGACACAATTATGACGTGGAACGACATTTATTGGATATTTCAAACTTTTTTAACAAATCAAAAACTGAAAAATTGGGTGTGCAAAATTATTCAGCCCCTTTACTTTCAGTGCAGCAAACTCTCTCCAGAAGTTCAGTGAGGATCTCTGAATGATCCAATGTTGACCTAAATGACTAATGATGATAAATACAATCCACCTGTGTGTAATCAAGTCTCCGTATAAATGCACCTGCACTGTGATAGTCTCAGAGGTCCGTTAAAAGCGCAGAGAGCATCATGAAGAACAAGGAACACACCAGGCAGGTCCGAGATACTGTTGTGAAGAAGTTTAAAGCCGGATTTGGATACAAAACGATTTTCCAAGCTTTAAACATCCCAAGGAGCACTGTGCAAGCGATAATATTGAAATGGAAGGAGTATCAGACCACTGCAAATCTACCAAGATCTGGCCGTCCCTCTAAACTTTCAGCTCATACAAGGAGAAGACTGATCAGAGATGCAGCCAAGAGGCCCATGATCACTCTGGAGGAACTGCAGAGATCTACAGCTGAGGTGGGAGACTCTGTCCATAGGACAACAATCAGTCGTATATTGCACAAATCTGGCCTTTATGGAAGAGTGGCAAGAAGAAAGCCATTTCTTAAAGATATCCATAAAAAGTGTCGTTTAAAGTTTGCCACAAGTCACCTAGGAGACACACCAAACATGTGGAAGAAGGTGCTCTGGTCAGATGAAACCAAAATTGAACTTTTTGGCAACAATGCAAAACGTTATGTTTGGCGTAAAAGCAACACAGCTCATCACCCTGAACACACCATCCCCACTGTCAAACATGGTGGTGGCAGCATCATGGTTTGGGCCTGCTTTTCTTCAGCAGGGACAGGGAAGATGGTTAAAATTGATGGGAAGATGGATGGAGCCAAATACAGGACCATTCTGGAAGAAAACCTGATGGAGTCTGCAAAAGACCTGAGACTGGGACGGAGATTTGTCTTCCAACAAGACAATGATCCAAAACATAAAGCAAAATCTACAATGGAATGGTTAAAAAATAAACATATCCAGGCGTTAGAATGGCCAAGTCAAAGTCCAGACCTGAATCCAATCGAGAATCTGTGGAAAGAACTGAAAACTGCTGTTCACAAATGCTCTCCATCCAACCTCACTGAGCTCGAGCTGTTTTGCAAGGAGGAATGGGAAAAAATGTCAGTCTCTTGATGTGCAAAACTGATAGAGACATACCCCAAGTGACTTACAGCTGTAATCACAGCAAAAGGTGGCGCTACAAAGTATTAACTTAAGGGGGCTGAATAATTTTGCACGCCCAATTTTTCTGTTTTTGATTTGTTAAAAAAGTTTGAAATATCCAATAAATGTCGTTCCACGTCATGATTGTGTCCCACTTGTTGTTGATTCTTCACAAAAAAATACAGTTTTATATATTTATGTTTGAAGCCTGAAATGTGGCAAAAGGTCGCAAAGTTCAAGGGGGCCGAATACTTCGCAAGGCACTGTATGTACATAAAGATATATGAATGAGTGATGGTACAGAGCGGCATAGGCAAGATACAGTAGATGGTATTGAGTGCAGTATATACATATGAGATGAGTATGTAAACAAAGTGGCATAGTTAAAGTGGCTAGTGATACATGTATTACATAAAGATGCAGTAGATGATATAGAGTACAGTATATACATATACATATGAGATGAATAATGTAGGGTATGTAAACATTATATTAGGTAGCATTGTTTAAAGTGGCTAGTGATATATTTTACATTTCCCATCAATTCCCATTATTAAAGTGGCTGGAGTTGAGTCAGTGTGTTGGCAGCAGCCACTCAATGTTAGTGGTGGCTGTTTAACAGTCTGATGGCCTTGAGATAGAAGCTGTTTTTCAGTCTCTCGGTCCCAGCTTTGATGCACCTGTACTGACCTCGCCTTCTGGATGATAGTGAGTGGCTCGGGTGGTTGTTGTCCTTGATGATCTTTTTGGCCTTCCTGTGACATCGGGTGGTGTAGGTGTCCTGGAGGGCAGGTAGTTTGCCCCCGGTGATGCGTTGTGCAGACCTCACTACCCTCTGGAGAGCCTTACGGTTGTGGGCGGAGCAGTTGCCATACCAGGCGGTGATACAGCCCAACAGGATGCTCTCGATTGTGCATCTGTAGAAGTTTGTGAGTGCTTTTGGTGACAAGCCGAATTTCTTCAGCCTCCTGAGGTTGAAGAGGCGCTGCTGCGCCTTCTTCACGATGCTGTCTGTGTGGGTGGACCAATTCAGTTTGTCTGTGATGTGTACGCCGAGGAACTTAAAACTTACTACCCTCTCCACTACTGTTCCATCGATGTGGATAGGGGGGTGTTCCCTCTGCTGTTTCCTGAAGTCCACAATCATCTCCTTAGTTTTGTTGACGTTGAGTGGGAGGTTATTTTCCTGACACCACACTCCGAGGGCCCTCACCTCCTCTCTGTAGGCCGTCTCGTCGTTGTTGGTAATCAAGCCTACCACTGTTGTGTCGTCCGCAAACTTGATGATTGAGTTGGAGGCGTGCGTGGCCACGCAGTCGTGGGTGAACAGGGAGTACAGGAGATGGCTCAGAACGCACCCTTGTGGGGCCCCAGTGTTGAGGATCAGCGGGGTGGAAATGTTGTTGCCTACCCTCACCACCTGGGGGCGGCCCGTCAGGAAGTCCAGTACCCAGTTGCACAGGGCGGGGTCGAGACCCAGGATCTCGAGCTTGATGACGAGCTTGGAGGGCACTATGGTGTTAAATGCCGAGCTGTAGTCGATGAACAGCATTCTCACATAGGTATTCCTCTTGTCCAGATGGGTTAGGGCAGTATGGTTGAGATTGCGTCGTCTGTGGACCTATTTGGGCGGTAAGCAAATTGGAGTGGGTCTAGGGTGTCAGGTAGGGTGGAGGTGATATGGTCCTTGACTAGTCTCTCAAAGCACTTCATGATGACGGAAGTGAGTGCTACGGGGCGGTATGATGCTTATGATGTGCAAAAAGCCTGTAAGATGTATGATTTCACAATTTTTTTAATGTATTTATTTTATTTCACCTTTATTTAACCAGGTAGGCAAGTTGAGAACAAGTTCTCATTTACAATTGCGACCTGGCCAAGATAAAGCAAAGCAGTTTGACACATACAACAACAGAGTTACACATGGAGTAAAACAAACATACATTTAATAATACAGTATAAACAAGTCTATATGCGATGTGAGCAAATGAGGTGAGAAGGGAGGTAAAGGCAAAAAAAGGCCATGGTGGCAAAGTAAATATAATATAGCAAGTAAAACACTGGAATGGTAGATTTGCAGTGGAAGACTGTGCAAAGTAGGAATAAAAATAATAATAATAATAAATAAATTGCAGCAAATGCAATATGCATAATTCTCATTTTGAAATGTTCTGAGTAGGCTCTTATCTTCATGCATTTGATGTCTCATCTCCAACTGCCACCATGGAGACTTTAAATTGAGTCATGGGTAACTACATACTTGGAGTGTGTCTGGAAGAGGGTATGTCAACAGAAGTGAGTGTATGGAAAGCGAATCAGCTAATTGGGCAGATTTGTTTCCACTCAATGTTTTGGGTGGTTGCTGTGTTTTCAAGCTTCTTTCAAACTACTAGTTGCTGTGTTTTCAAAGTTCTTCGTAGATTTATACTAGATTTTTATTGCTGTCTAAATTGTATGTGGCTATAATCTACCACGCTAACATTAGCCAACTGTTAAAGTACGTTAGCCATCGTCAGAGAGTCCTGTTTGTGGTGAGAAACTGTTCGCTAATATTATCAACTAATCTAGCTAGCTAACTTACAAAACTATTTGTCATTTATATTTGTGTTTGACAGCATATCATATGAATAATGATGTTACAGATAGCTACACATAGGCCTTCTCATTTCTTGTCTACTGCTAGCAATGCATCCAGGACTTCCTTGAACTCTAACTTTAAAGGGAGCATGATTATCCACAGTATTGAAGACATCTTCAAAAAAGGCTCAACGCTAGATAGGGATAGCTGAAAAACAATCAAGTTCATTAAAATAAAGATCATGTAAAAAAAGCCTGTTCACTGAAGTTTTTAAAAGTTGCTCTTTGTGATTACATGAGGCTTAGATTTTTGTATTCTCACATCTCTAACATAATTCCACTTAATGGGTAGTGTGTGTAAGAAAATGACAAAAAATGTCAAATATATCAATTTTAAATTCAAGCTGTAACACAACCAAATATGTGAAAAGTTTAAGGGCAGTATCATTGGAAAACTATATAGTTAGCAGGGTGTCTACTTGTGCATTCATTTGTTTATAGTGTGAATATGACGGGTGAACATGATGGGTGAACTATCAGCTTACCTTAGTGACCTTAAACTCAGTCTGGGTCTCGTTCACTTGGACCTGCTGGTTCCTGTTGGTCAGAAATGCATCAAGGCACCTAATGGTAGGGTTTGACTGTCTGGGCTTACTGATGAGGATGTATGGCAGCAAGATGTCAAATGCTGAACAAAAATTCACAAATAGCAGTGGAGTATAGGCCTTGGGGTTCTCCAGATTTTTCAGGATGAGATGCACTATGGTGAGGATTGCTTCTTCAATGCCACGCTTGTATTTGGAAGCAAACTGATAGGGGTCCAACAGTGTGTTTAGGCTGACTGAAGCTTCCACACAATGATCTTTTCAAGACACATTATAATGGAGGTCAGATCAACATGTTTACAGTCTTTGTTTTCTTCAGGAGAAGGATTTGGGGAAGAGGGGTGATGATTGGGAATGCACAGACCGCTGACAGGGACCCAGTCTGGTGTAAGTTCCTATACACAAAGCATAGATGTCATCGTGGCCTGTTGCCAGTTTGCTTAAAGACTTGTGGCCTCTAGGGTTAAATTCTAACTTGTTAACACACTTGGCAGAGAAATAATGTCAGTCAAACTTAATGTAGAAGTCATTAAGTTAATTTGCCATTGTCTTTGTCTGTTGTGTTGTGTTTTCTGGTGGGAGTCATATTAGGAATGGATTTTTTTGTTAACCCTTGTCCTTGAATACTCTTAATTCTAAGCTGGTTTGCTGCCCAATTCTACAAGAGTAATTACATTGAACCAAACAAAATTTTGTCATCATCTGATGATAGTCAAATAGATGTCACAAGTTATAATAATCAACCATGGATGTATTGGTAAATGAAAAATCGGTAGGCTGTTTACTGTTGTATAATTAGGCCGCAATTATAATTAGCCTTATTCACAAAACACACTTTTATTTTAAACATCAGATGATAGCCGAAGAGACGTCATAATGAGTTATAGGCAATGTTCCCTCAAATGTTTTTAATCACTGAGAAAATGTCAGGTCTGCTGAGCGCAAACTTGAATGTTGTGAAAATTCTGTGCAACTTCCGGCACACATTTACTGTTAACACTGAGGCTGTACTGGCTTTAAGTTAGTTTTAACAGTGGCCAAGTAGGCTACTGAGGCAAAATGATCATATTGTAGGCCTACCAGAGTGGCCTATCATCAAAAACTATGGAGAAAATGGAAATAGCTGTTATATCGTTCAGCCTACAGTAGCAGCCAATGTGTGGTGTTCAATGTAGGTCTACATTCCAGACTTTAAAAAAAAACATGCAGAGCTTGACATTAACCTGTTTATACACGTCAGACAAGAAGTTGACTGAAAATGTTGTGTTATTTGATGCAAGAAACCACTTCATAAAATAAAATGCAATATTATTCCCATACCATTACTACAGAGAATCAGACAAATTATGCTATCCTCTGCCTATTGGCTACTTAGATGAATCAAAATACAACATAGCCCCTTTTGGACAAAAAAAAAAAGCTATTTTACCTGACTCGCTTTTCAAAGATGTCTGGAAATGCACAATTTGAGGAAGCAATCACTCCCGCATTGCTGACTACAAATTATCTATAACTGGGCTAACAACTCACTATCTAGCAAAACAAATGTAAAAAATGTGCACAACTCACTACATGTAGCTCCAGGTTTGATCTCAAAACAAGTGCCTCTAGTCAGGACTGCTCATGCTGTAAAAACAGGCCAGTTCAAAGTGAATGGCACAGATCTTTTTATGGCAATGGTATATTTGCATATAGGTCTACTGCAGTTCTGATTGGTTATGGTGCACGGGTCTGTGTGGAGTATGGGCCTGAGTGGTGCCTGTCAAGGCAATAGAATACTAGTCTGATGTGTTCTCCCTCATGGCACAGAGGTAAAAGGCACTGCATCTCAATTCAGGAGGTGTTGTATGGTGCCTGGTTCATCTCAGTGCAGGAGGTGTTGTATGGTGCCTGGTTCAAGTCCCATAGGGTGGTGCCCAGCATCGTTTGGCTGGAGTAGACTGTCATTGTAAATAAGAATTTGTTAACTGACTTGCCTAGTTCAAAAAATACAACAAAATCTCTGGCATACTAGGTCTTGCATAGTTCGTTTTGTATGTATGTTGCGTTTAAAGTGGCTAATATGGCGTTGATTTGATCACAACTCTCACAATAAATTTAAACATTGATAGTGTTAACTAATGGGGAAAACTCTAGATAGTTGAGTGAAGTTCAATTTCGTGCTTGTCTGCACACTGATATTTCTTCTGTGCAGCAGTCCTGGGAGGGCATGCACCCTGGAGCTTAGTGTTAACATTGGTTATAGGCCTAATAATGATGATTTATTGGTAATAAAAAAAATGTGGTAGACTATTAGGTAGGTCGAAATTACTTTACTTTCATATTTAGGCTATAAGTGAGTTGTTTGTGTGTTTTGTTAACATTCAAATGGCACAGTGTGATTCTCTATCAAGACCTGAACTAGTGCTTTTAGCACTCTGTCTTATTTCACACAGTAGGGAATTTAACAACAAAAACGTGATAAGAAATGAAAAACAACAATCTCAATCAAAACCGTCTAACCAATTACAGAGCGCTGGTGTAACACGATGTTGATCCTCCCACTTCTGTTGACCCACCTACTTTGAGACACACACGTAAGAAATTATTTTAGAGAAGCAGCGACCCCATGAACCCAAAGGCCCTTACTGCAGCCCCACGGTGTCCATGGCGACAAAATATAAGGGGGTTGGGCGGACGGAAAGAGACTACTTACACCCACCGGAAACCATGTCTGCAGCACCAGCAGAAATGAAATTGAACGAATCCAAATTTATTTATGTGATCACTCTAAAATCCCCGCACAAATGTATATTTGGTGCAATGAGAATCGCCCGATATACCTGCTAAACCGCTCGCCGTTATTGGATTCCGTGAAGTAGGTAGCCAAGTGTGAGTGTGTTAGAAACATCGTTGAGGTTTGTATGAGAGGAGGCAGCCCCGTTCCCATGGTCTTTTTTAAAACCTTCGTCGCCGGGCGAGAAAATACATATCTAACTAGCAAGCTAAACATGGATCAGTATCACGAGTATTCTTAAGAAATTAGCCAGTATTATTTGTCTACTCATGTCAGTAACTACAGTAGTTAACGGTTTCAGTATGCCCGATCGATGGTATCGTTGAAGCTTGACAGTGCCTGATTGCAGGCCTGCTTTTTTCTATCTGGAAATTTCTTGACTGGGGAAAGCCGCCCATACGGGATTTCATGACTTTCTAGCACTAGCCTTTTTCGCTGCATCCCCGACTCAAATGATGCGTGTTGTGTCGTTGCATTGATTTTGGATGATCACATCATCTACTTTTAGCATATCATTTTATTTTTATCCAAACGGTATATTTTTATGGGATTATCGGTAAATTCGAAGCAAATATGGTGAATTGGAAGCGGCTGCTGCGGGTGTCGAACCGCTCATTTTTGGCCTTCATTTTTTTCTTCTCCATGTCTACGACTGGTCTCTACTTCATATATGTGGCTCCTGGTATAGGTGAGTTTATTATCTTAACATGAACACCTAATTTTGTGTTGTTATCCAAGCTTGTGCCAAGCAAGCTACATTGACATCAACAGGGATGCCATAGACAGTACAGTGTGAAACTGTGGGGATGCTTTCTGCCAGTTAATACTACTGTAGCTTCCTGCTAGCCTAGTTAGTTAAATAGCTAACGTTAAATGGCTAACCTAACGTTAGTTAGCTGGATAGTTAGCCATCAGATCTGCATGCCTACAGCAGTATTCCTGTGTATATTAAGACACAGCGGAGCCGGCGGGATATATGGCTCGGAAAACGTACCTCAATCCAGGGATGAGAAATGCCTTGTACCCCGAACTGTCCCATTACATCAACTGTCACACCGATTAGATTGAACGACTAATTTAACTAGCAATCTTTCAGTCTTCGTGGTATAACATTTGTGATAATGGGACAATTCGGAGTACAACGTATTTCTCATCCCTGGGTTGAGGTAGGTTTGTTCTACAAGCCATATCTCGCGTCGTGTCCCCGTGTCTTAATATACACCGGAATGTTGTCCGACCCTAGTTAAGCTGTAAGGAAGCCGGTTGGATCTGCTGGCTAGCTAGATAAGCTAGCTAATCGTCCAGGGATCAGTTTACAATTTATTAGGCTTAACTAGTGAACCGATTATTTATCATCTCGATATATAGCTAGATAATCATTTGGATGATTGCATGATAAATTACCTACTTTGGCCGCCTTTCCTTCCAGTTCTCCGCTGCCAATGGCTGGAACGAATTGCAAAAATCGCTGGAGACTTGTATTTCCCTCACTAACTTTAAACATATGCTACCCGAGCATCTAACCGATCGCTGCAGCTGTACATAGCCTATCTGTAAATAGCCCATCCAATATTACTACCTCATCCCCATATTGCTACTTTTCTGCTCTTTTGCACACCAGTATTTCTACTTGCACATCATTTGCACATCTATCACTCCAGTGTTAATTTGCTCAATTGTAAGTACTTGCTACTATGGCCTATTTATTGCCTCCTCATGCAATTTGCACACAATGTGTATATACTTTTATTTTCTCTTGTGTTATTGACTGTACCCTTATTTATTCCATGTGTAACTCTGTGTTTGTCGCACTGCTTTGCTTTATCTTGGCCAGGTTGCAGTTGTAAATGAGAACTTGTTCTCAACTAGCCTACCTGGTTAAATAAAGGTGATATCATGTTTTTTTTATTTAAAAAAACGTGACGTTATATTGAGCTGCCATCTGGTTGCTGTAACGTTAGTCAACATTGAACAATCATGCGCTGTCTCTTCTACAAAGTGTGTCCTTGCTCAGAAACAAGCCATCTACTAATAATGTAGTAAACAAGCTAGTTTAACTAATTTAGTTATTCATTTTCTTACACGGATTTCAGAAAGGAAAGGATTTAACTGATTATTCACTAGGTCTAACTTAGTAACATTACACATAGCAGCAATCTCGTATGAATATCTGCCATGCTGTTGAACCATGCCATGGTCGGAGGGATATGGAGTTGCTGACAGAGCCAGCAAGTAGAGCCACATAATCAACATTGATAACCATCTAGTTGTGTGGTTTAGTAGCTAGGTAGTGTACATCTGAGAGGCCTATATGTATATTCACATGAACCGAGTGAGCAAGGTAACCTAGAA
The DNA here is from genome assembly GCF_045791955.1 of Oncorhynchus clarkii lewisi. NCBI lineage: Eukaryota > Metazoa > Chordata > Actinopteri > Salmoniformes > Salmonidae > Oncorhynchus > Oncorhynchus clarkii. The sequence continues at coordinate 35,233,161 of NC_092150.1, read as the reverse complement.
TAAGATCCATGTTTATGCCATTAATCCAATCAGCCAATGTTTAGTAAGATGGCAAATATGCCAGCTTTTCCCAAGTAAGTCATGTCTTGAAACAGTTTGTTTCTTTGCTGAGCATATTAGTAGTCCCAGGGGTAAAATCCCTACAGCATATCAGCAGCTAAAATGAATTGGGCCTTTGTCTGAAGCAACACAGGAAAAGGGTGTTAGCTTTTATTTACACATGGTTAATCAGCTGTTAGGCTTATATCTGTAGTTACAACGCTGTCACTGCGAATGGTAGTGTTTTGGCTACTGCTAGACCATAAGGATCATGCTATGGACATAGTGCTGTTCAAAGGAGGCTGGTGGGAGGAGTTATAGGAGGATGGGCTCATTGTAATGGCTGCAATAGAATCAGTGGAACTGTATCAAACGCATCAAAAACATGTAAACCACATGTTTGACTCGGTTCCATTAATTTTTGTCCAGCCATTACAACTAGCTGCCACTAGTGTTGATAGTGCTGATATAATATACAATATTCTGCAGCACTATTTTGAACAGGACAACACAAGACAGCCAGGCGACTATCCTGGTCCCAGATTTGTTTGTGCTGCTCAGCCAACTCATATGTTCTACAATAATAACGGTAAGACTATAATAATGCATTCAATAAATTATGAACAGAAATGATCGTTACCGAACAGACATTGTATATTAGAAATCATGTTTACCAACAGTAAATGTACTGCTGGTAATACTGGTGTTAACATCCCCACGGCCTCTGCAATGGATTAGTCCACTCAGACAGGTGTGAATCAGACAAGTGTCTCGTGTGCCATAAATCATTTTTATATATTTTCCACTGCTCCAAATAAAAACTAGGTTGACCAAAAGCCTAACGACCAAACAATCGACTACTGTATATACAATAGTATGTGGACACCCCTGGAAATTAGTGGATTCGGCTATTTGAGCCACTTCCATTGCTGACAGGTGTATAAAATCGAACACACCGCCATGCAATCTCCATCGACAAAGATTTGCAGTAGAGAGGCCTTACTGAAGAGCTCAGTGACTTTCAACGTGGCACCGTCATAGGATGCCTCCTTTCCAACAAGTCAGTTCGTCACATTTCTGCCTGTTAATTGGGATCTTCATGAAATGGGTTTCGATGGCCGAGTAGCTGCACACAAGCCTAAGATCACCATACACAATGCCAAGTGTTGGCTGGAGTGGTGTAAAGCTCGCTGCCATTGGACTCTGGCTCATTGGAAACAATTTCTCTAGAGTGATGAGTCACGCTTCACATTTTGGCAGTCCGGCGGACGAATCTAGGTTTGGAGGATGCCAGGAGAAAGCTACCTGTCTGAATGCATCGTGTCAACTGAAGTTTAGTGGAGGAATAAAAGTCTGGAGCTGTTTTTCATGGTTCGGGCTAGGCCCTTTAGTTCCAGTGTAGGGAAATCTTAACGCTACAGCATACAATGTCATTTTAAACGATTCTGTGCTTCCAACTTTTGTGGCAACAGTTTGCAGAAAGCCCTTTCCTGTTTCTGCATGACGATACCCCTGTGTGAGGTCCATACAGAAACGGTTTGTCTAGATCGGTGTGGAAGAACTTGCCTGGCCTGCACAAAGACCTGACCTCAACCCAATCGAACACCTTTGGGATGAATTGGAAAGCCGACTGCGAGCCAGGCCTAATTGCTCGACCACACTAATGCTATTGTGGCTGAATGGAAAGAAGTCCCTGCAGCAATGTTCCAACATCCAGTGGAAAGCCTCCCAAAAGAGTAGTCGCTGTTATAGCACCAAAGTGGGGACCAACTCCATATTAATGGCCATTATTAAAAAAAGTTATGAGATGTTCGGCAAACACGTGTCCACATACCTTTGGTCTTGTAGTGTATTTATGTAGTTGGTGCTGTGTATTAACTAATTTACACTGCTCAAAAAAATAAAGGGAACACTTAAACAACACAATGTAACTCCAAGTCAATCACACTTCTGTGAAATCCAACTGTCCACTTAGGAAGCAACACTGATTGACAATACATTTCACATGCTGTTGTGCAAATGGAATAGACAACAGGTGGAAATTATAGGCAATTAGCAAGACACCCCAATAAAGGAGTGGTTCTGCAGGTGGTGACCACAGACCACTTCTCAGTTCCTATGCTTCCTGGCTGATGTTTTGGTCACTTTTGAATACTGGCGGTGCTTTCACTCTAGTGGTAGCATGAGACGGAGTCTACAACCCACACAAGTGGCTCAGGTATTGCAGCTCATCAAGGATGGCACATCAATGCGAGCTGTGGCAAGGTGGTTTGCTGTGTCTGTCAGCGTAGTGTCCAGAGCATGGAGGCACTACCAGGAGACAGGCCAGTACATCAGGAGACGTGGAGGAGGCCGTAGGAGGGCAACAACCCAGCAGCAGGACCGCTACCTCCGCCTTTGTGCAAGGAGGAGCACTGCCAGAGCCCTGCAAAATGACCTCCAGCAGGCCACAAATGTGCATGTGTCTGCTCAAACGGTCAGAAACAGACTCCATGAGGGTGGTATGAGGGCCCGATGTCCATAGGTGGGGGTTGTGCTTACAGCCCGACACCGTGCCTTACGTTTGGCATTTGCCAGAGAACACCACTGGCGCCCTTTGCTCTTCACAGATGAAAGCAGGTTCACACTGAGCACATGTGACAGACGTGACAGAGTCTGGAGACGCCGTGGAGAACGTTCTGCTGCCTGCAACATCCTCCAGCATGACCGGTTTGGCGGTGGGTCAGTCGTGGGGTGGTATTTCTTTGAGGGGGACGCACAGCCCTCCATGTGCTCGCCAGAGGTAGCCTGACTGCCATTAGGTACCGAGATGAGCTCCTCAGACCCATTGTGAGACCATACGCTGGTGCGGTTGGCCCTGGGTTCCTCCTAATGCAAGACCTCATGTGGCTGGAGTGTGTCAGCAGTTCCTGCATGAGGAAGGCATTGATGCTATGGACTGGCCCGCCCGTTCCCCAGACCTGAATCCAATTGAGCACTTCTGGGACATCATGTTTCGCTCCATCCACCAATGCCACGTTGCATCACAGACTGTCCAGGAGTTGGCGGATGCTTTAGTCCAGGTCTGGGAGGAGATCCCTCAGGAGACCATCCGCCACCTCATCAGGAGCATGCCCAGGCGTTGTAGGGAGGTCATACAGGCACGTGGAGGCCACACACACTACTGAGCCTCATTTTGACTTGTTTTAAGGACATTACATCAAAGTTGGATCAGCCTGTAGTGTGGTTTTCCACTTTAATTTTGAGTGTGACTCCAAATCCAGACCTCCATGGGTTGATAAATTTGATTTCCATTGATAATTTGTGTGATTTTTGTCAGCAGATTCAACTATGTAAAGAAAAGTATTTAATAAGAATATTTCATTCATTCAGATCTAGGATGTGTTATTTTAGTGTTCCCTTTATTTTTTTGAGCAGTGTATATGGGTTTTAACTAAGGATGCAAGATATATCGGTGAGCATTTTTAGGAATTGGATGATTTTCGCTAAAAATGCCAACATCGCATCGGCCCGATGTCTGTCTAGTTTAACGCTGATGAGCAAAACCGATGTCAAAGCTGACTTGCATACGTACAGTGGGGCAAAAAAGTATTTAGTCAGCCACCAATTGTCCAAGTTCTCCCACTTAAAAAGATGAGGCCTGTAATTTTCATCATAGGTACACTTCAACTATGACAGACAAAATGAGAGAAAAAAATCCTGAAAATCACATTGTAGGATTTTTTTTAATGAATTTATTTGCAAATTATGGTGGAAAACTTTTGTTATTGACCAAATACTTATCTCAGTACTTTGTCATTGCCAACGAACGGTATATTACAGAGGTCAAACGTTTTCTGTAAGTCTTCACAAGGTTTTCACACACTGTTGCTGGTATTTTGGCCCATTCCTCCATGCAGATCTCCTCTAGAGCAGTGATGTTTTGGGGCTGTTGCTGGGCAACACGGACTTTCAACTCCCTCCAAAGATTTTCTATGGGGTTGAGATCTGGAGACTGGCTAGGCCACTCCAGGACCTTGAAATGCTTCGTACGAAGCCACTCCTTCATTGCCCGGGCGGTGTGTTTGGGATCATTGTCATGCTGAAAGACCCAGCCACGTTTCCTCTTCAATGCCCTTGCTGATGGAAGGAGGTTTTCAATCAAAATCTCACGATACATGGCCCCATTCATTCTTTCCTTTACACGGATCAGTCGTCCTGGTCCCTTTGCAGAAAAACAGCCCCAAAGCATGATGTTTCCACCCCATGCTTCACAGTAGGTATGGTGTTCTTTGGATGCAACTCAGCATTCTTTGTCCTCCAAACACGACGAGTTGAGTTTTTACCAAAAAGTTCTATTTTGGTTTCATCTGACCATATGACATTCTCCCAATCTTCTTCTGGATCATCCAAAGGCTCTCTAGCAAACTTCAGACGGGCCTGGACATGTACTGGCTTAAGCAGGGGGACACGTCTGGCACGGCAGGATTTGAGTCCCTGGCGGCATAGTGTATTACTGATGGTAGGCTTTGTAACTTTGGTCCTAGCTTTCTGCAGGTCATTCACTAGGTCCGCCCGTGTGGTTCTGGGATTTTTGCTCACCGTTCTTGTGATCATTTTGTCCCCACGGGGTGAGGTCTTGCGTGGAGCCCCAGATCGAGGGAGATTATCAGTGGTCTTGTATGTCTTCCATTTCCTAATAATTCCTCCCACAGTTGATTTCTTCAAACCAAGCTGCTTACCTATTGCAGATTCAGTCTTCCCAGCCTGGTGCAGGTCTACAATTTTGTTTCTGGTGTCCTTTGACAGCTCTTTGGTCTTGGCCATAGTGGAGTTTGGAGTGTGACTGTTTGAGGTAGTGGACAGGTGTCTTTTATACTGATAACAAGTTCAAACAGGTGCCATTAATACAGGTAACGAGTGGAGGACAGAGGAGCCTCTTAAAGAAGTTGTTACAGGTCTTTGAGAGCCAGAAATCTTGCTTGTTTGTTATTGACCAAATACTTATTTTCCACCATAATTTGCAAATAAATTCATAAAAAAATCCTACAATGTGATTTTTTTTAAATGGGAGAACTTGCACAATTGGTGGCTGACTAAATATTTTTTTGCCCCACTGCATATAACTCAAGTGATGACGTAATGATGCCACAAAAAATACAGCGCTACACATAACAAAAGCAGAAAAATACTAAGTGCACTCTTCCAACAACTAAACAAGTTGAGCAGTCATTTGAAAGAGTAAGAACATTTCAGCAAGACAACTCAAATGCGAAACCCATTAACGCCAAGATAATGGAATTCATTATGCTATGGGCGTCACGACTGACATTTGGACCAGCGATGTCAGCCCTATGAGCATGCTGAGTATGATGGCACAGTGGGTGACAAGTATTACGTACTGAGGTAAGCCGTATTGCATGTTCAAGAATGTGCTGGTTCTCATACCGCTGCTGCCATTTCAATAGCATTTGAGAGCATGTTTGAAACTTGGAGACATGAACACACTCCTAGCGCCATTCGAACAACTGACTTGAGAAATAAGCTAATCAACTGCATCTGCAGCAGGCTTGATTCCGTTTGTCATGGCATTGAAACGCCTGCTCAACAAAACTGCCGAAACGTAGAAAAGTACTCGATGCTGTGAACAAGCGATTCGGTGGTGTTCTCTCTGAGCCTCTTTACTGTGCTCGATGCTAGGTACAAGGACCGCTACTTCGATGCAGACAAGAAATGGGGTTTATTTGAAATGTTACATACATACACAGCTGATCAAGATGGAAACGGACACAGTGCTCACCGAGGAAGAGAGGCCACTGACAGACAACTTCACTGCTTGACAGGTATGATGAAATCCTGGTTGAGAATGAAACGACGGAACAAATTAACAACGAAACAGCAAGTAAGTGAAATAAATAGGTTTGGATTGTTTTGCTGGTATTTTATTAGGATCCCCATTAGCTGTTGGTAAAGCAGCAGTTACTCTTCCTGGAGTCCGCACACAACATGAAAAATAATACAGAATGACATTAATACAGAATATCATTAGACAAGAACAGCACTACATTAATTTTTAAAAAGGCACACGTAGCCTACATACCAACGCATACACGCAAACTATCTAGGTCAAATAAGGGAGAGGCGTTGTGCCGCGAGGTGTTGCTTTCTCTGTTTTTTTTTTAAATCCAGATTTTCTGTTTATTTGAGCAATATGAGATGGAAGGAAGTTCCATGCAATAAGGGCTCTATATAACGCTGTACATTTTTCTTGAATTTGTTCTGGAGTTGGGGACTATGAAAAGACCCCTGGTGGCATGTCTGGTGGGTTAAGTGTCTGTCAGAGCTGTGTGTAAGTTGACTATGCAAACGATTTGGGATTTTCAACATATTAATGTTTCTTGCAGTCAGTCTCTCCTCAACTCTTAGCCAAGAGAGACTGGTATGCATCGTATTAATATCAGCCCTCTGATTACAATGAAAAGCAAAATGTGCTACTCTGTTCTGGGCCCGCTGCAGCTTAACTAGGTCGTTCCTTGCAGCACTGGACCACACGAATGGACAATAATCATGCTTTGTTTAATGCCAGTGGCAGGTCGTTGGTAAAAATAGAAAAGAGGGCCTAGAGGGCTGCCCTCCGGTACACCACACTTTACATGTTTGACATTAGACACTTCCATTAACCTCTAGCGAGCAATCCCGTATCCGGGAGCGTAATCATAGCCTCAAGCTCATTACCATAACGCAACGTTTCCTATTCATGAAAATCGCAAATTAAATGAAATATATTCAAACACAAGCTTAGCCTTTTGTTAACAACACTGTCATCTCAGATTTTCAAAATATGCTTTTCAACCAAAGCTACACAAGCATTTGTGTAAGAGTATTGATAGCATAGCATTAAGCCTAGCATTCAGCAGGCAACATTTTCACAAAAGCATTCAAATAAAATCATTTACCTTTGAAGAACTTCGGATGTTTTCAATAACGAGACTCTCAGTTAGATAGCAAATATTTATTTTTCCCCAAAATATTATTTGTGTAGACAAAATGGCTCCGTTTTGTTCATCACGTTTGACTAAGAAAAAGACCGGAAAATGCAGTCACTTACAACGCCAAACTTTTTTCCAAATTAGCTCCATAATATCGACAGAAACATGGCAAACGTTGTTTAGAATCAATCCTCAAGGTGTTTTTCACATATCTATTCGATAGTCTATCAGTGCTGGCAGTTGGCTTCTCATCAGAAGCAAACGGAAAAATACTGCAGCTGGAGATTACGCAATAATTGCAACGGAGGACACCAAGCGACCACCTGGTAGATGTAGTCTCTTATGGTCAATCTTCCAATGATATGCCTACAAATACGTCACAATGCTGCAGACACCTTGGGGAAAACGTAAGCTGACTCCTAGCTCCTTCACAGCCAAATAAGGAGTCATTGCCATGAGGTGGTTTCAAAAAATGCGGCACTTCCTGATTGGATATTTATCTGGGTTTTTTCTGTAACATCAGTTCTGTGGCACTCAGACTATCTTTGCAGTTTTGGAAACGTCAGAGTGTTTTCTTTCCAAAGCTGTCAATTATATGCATAGTCGAGTATCTTTTCGTGACAAAATATCTTGTCTAAAACAGGAACGTTTTTCATCCCAAAATTAAAATAGCGCCCCCTATATCCAATAAGTTAAAGAAAACTGAGTTATATTAGATGGATAGCTCTGAATCCACGATATGGTAGAGGTTGAAAAGCCATAACATTTTTGTTTTTTTCAACAACAGTTTATGGTCAATAATATCAAAGGCTGCACTGAAATCCAACAGTACAGCTCCCACAATCTTCTTACTATCAATTTATTTCAACCAATCATTAGTCATTTGTGTCTGTGCAGTACATGTTGAGTGCCCTTCTCGAAAAGCACGCTGAAAGTATGTTGTTAATTTGGTTACGGAGAAATAACATTTTATTTGGTCAAACACATTTTTCCCCAACAGTTTGCTATGAGTTGGCTGCAAGCTTAAAGGTCTGCTGTTAGAACCAGTAAAGGCAGCTTTACCATTCTTGGGTAGCATCATTACTTTGGCTTCCCTCCAGGCCTGAGGACAAAGACTTTTCTCTAGGCTCAGATGAAAAATATGACAGACAGGAGTGGCTGTAGAGTCAGCCACCATCCTCAGTAGCTTTCCTTCTAAGGTGTCAATGCCAGGAGGTTTGTCATTATTGATTGTTAACAATAATTGTTCCACCTCTCCCATACTAACTTTACAAAATTCAAACTTGCACTGCTTCCAATATTAGTTGTTTTTAATGCATGATATAAATGCTCACTGTTTGTCATGGGCATTTCCTGCCTACGTTTGCCCACTTTGCCACTGAAATAATCATTAAAATAATTGGCAACATCAAATGGTTTTGTGATGAATAATCCATCTGATTCGATGAAAGATGGAATTGAATTTGTCTTTCTGCCCATAATTTAATTTAAACTACTGAATTTTTTGTCTTCTCCATTATTCTTGATATCATTGATCTTGGCTTCATAATAAAGTTTCTTCTTTTTTGTTGGAGTTTAGTCATATAATTTCTCAATTTGCATTAAGTAAGCCAGTCAGACATACAGCCAGGCTTATTAGCCAATCATTTTGCCCCATCTCTTTCAACCATACTGTTTCAGTTCCTCATAAATCCATGGAGCCTTAAGTTATAACAATCAGTTTCTTAACAGGTGCATGTTTATTAATAATTGGAAGAAGCAATTTCATAAATTCAACATGTGCAGCTTCTGGATGCTCCTCATTAATCACATCAGACCAACAAATATTTTTAACATCGTCCACGTAAGAGTCACAGCAAAATCTTTTGTATGATCTCTTGTACACTTTTAGGCCCAGCTGTTGGAACTTTGGCTTTCCTGGATATAGCCACTATATTGTGATCACTGCATCCAACAAGTACGGATATACAGTTGAAGTCGGAAGTTTACATACACTTATGTTAGTCATTAATACTAATTTTTCAACCACTCCACAAATTTCTTGTTATCAAACTATCGTTTTGGCAAGTTGGTTAGGACATCTACTTTGCATGACACAATTAATTTTTCCAACAATTGATTACAGATTATTTTACTTCTAAATCTGTAATTCTGTTACCATCTCGCCCTCCACATCTCCACAGCGTAGCTATGTGACACAACTGTCTGAGAACAAAAACAAATTTCAAATGTATGTCCTTCAACCAGTACTAGAAAGATTAGGACTAGATTGTTTTGTTTTTGATAACATCAAAAAGGTAAACCACTGCCAGCTATATGTGTAGTATAGTAGACAGACATGGGAAAATACTATTAATATAGGCCTAGTAATATCTGAGAAGGTCAGTAGGTCTGGAGAATGTGTTTTCATCCTCTGAGCCGTCGAACACCAGCTTTCTTTTTCATATCCTGTGGAAGTCCCATAGGTTATCCTCTGTTTAATATCCCATATTATTCCTGAGTATCTGTTTTTTCAATATCAGATGTGTATGTCCAGTATCTGAGACCATGTCACTATGTAGGCTAACAAGATGATAATGCTGGATTATATGGTCAATTGGTCAGTCATTATTAGTCAGATATTGTCAGCACAGCAAGCGTGGTGTATGATGACACACACACACACCTTCTCATCGGGAGTGTGTGTCTGTGTGACAGTGGACTGTGCTTTTGCATTGCTTTACATAAGTGTGGTACCACCCAAGTTGTGGTGAAAGGGCACAGCACTGACCCTGATATGCAAATGTTAGGTGATTCAGACTCTGAGATTGGCCTACCTGTCCAATCTAATGATTTCATTTATTGTAATACTCTCTTCTTAAATCTGATTCAGTCTCTAATAACAGTAACAAGGGGATATTTGCTTTATGCTGTTGCTGGGATACAGGTTAGTCAGATGTTGGTTGAAATCTGGTTATTTAGCCTCAGAAGGCTTCTCAAAACTAGGCTTCTGTGAATGTATTAGTTGGTAGAGCTGGATAATGTGGACAAAATATCATATTCATTTTTTATTTTTTTTTTACACATTTTTGACAGTATGACACTATTGTTAAATAATACAATTTCTAAATATGCTTTGAGTAGTTCATGACCCAAGGGTGGCAACACACAAATTATGTGATTTCAATGGGGGCTTTCTCCATTTATACTCCCAACAAAAATAATTTTCTTATTTCCACACTGTGCCACGTGTCATCATGATATGGACAAAATCTAGTCCTAGTTTAATTTGTGAACTTTTGGAATCTTGGAAATATAACAATTCTAATTATATAGTAGGCAGGACCTAGAATACATTGTTGTTTGACATGACAATTAATTAATAAGCCAGGGAGGAATTATTGACAGAGTAGGAACCAAAGTGTTGGTCAGTGTTTCCAGGGGACCCTAATTAGATATTAGATCACAAGTTTTGTTGGCTCGCTAGCTAGACAACATAATTATGCTTCGCCAATTCCTCTCTGATAAGCATGTTTGTGCAAAGGTATCTTATCTGGGCAATGGTACCAGGCAGTATTACCTAGCTTGTTATGGCTACTCTGACTCCTAGCTGGCTAGCTAGCTTGCTAAATGTACTAACTAGCGATTAGCATTAGCGGGCTAAGTTATTTTAGCAACACATTGCTAAGAAAAAAACAAAACTAGCAGACAGTAGTTATACAAACGAATAGTGTAATTATATAAGACTTGTGGAAGCAGCATGTCACCAAAATTGTTGCATCCATCTGACCATTCAGAGTGAACGGCAAGTGGTCGAGCAACTACTATCTCCTTGAGTGTCAGGGCTTGGTATGGTTAGCAGCATGCAGGAGGATCGGGAGAGATATGACTCAGTAGAAAATGGGGTAAAACATTGTATTATACACGCCGGGAGTTGCACATCACATTTAACAAAGCAAACATTGAAATACCTTATAGAAGGTAAAGTAAAAACTCATACCGGTCCGTGCACCAGTATTGGTATATTGGAAAATACGGTATACCGCCCAGACCTATTAGTTGGTGTTTCAGTGTAATGGACTCTTAGTGCTTGACCGGTCCTCTGTAATGGTTGATAGATCAGATGGTGTGCGGGGCTGGGAGTGTGTGGTTTGTGTAATTGGTGCCTGTGTTCGTCATTGATGAGATGGGTGTGTGAGTTGATGAGATGCGTGAGTGTGTAAACTGATGAGGTGTGTAACCTTAGCTGATGAAGTGTGTGTGTGTGTGTGTGTGCCCTGGCTGTTTTGCTGCAGTAGTGGTAAATGTTAAATTAATCAGAGCCCCTAGCATCCTCTAGGCTGGGAGTGAGACTGAGACTGCGTCCTGAATAGACACACTACTTTTGACTGGGGCCTATAGGGTGAGGTGGAATAGGTCTCTATTTAGGACGTAGCCAGAGACCGGGATTTCCTGCCGCTTATCTCGCCGCCCTGTGTCTCATCACTGTTAGCTGCTGGGACGGAGTTAAACCGTTGCATTGGGTGTCAGCTGAGGTTGTTCCTTTATGGCCAAGAGACTGGGGGAGGGAAAGCTTTTACGCTGACGACATGAGCAGTCAGCAAATTTACTGTTGTGGACTGGTACGTGAGGGGGGTGTAATTGAACCAGTCAGACTAAAGTGATTGCACTCTCTTTCCTTTTGTCCCTCTCTTTCCTATGTCTCTCTCCCTCCTTTTCCTCACCCTCCCCTCCCGCTCTCCCTGTCTCAATCCCTCTCTCCAGCCAACACCTACTTCTTCATGGTGCAGGCCCAGGGCATCATGTTGAGGGATAATGTGAGGACCATTGGTCAGATGATCAGACTCTACACCAATAAGAACAGTACTCTCAACGGCACAGGTGAGTTTGGTAGGAGGTGAGCCAGACGGGGTTTCCAATCTTAGGAGGGTAGTAGACAAGACAGCACTTTAACCAACATGACACGATGGGCAGCCAAAAATCACAAGATTGGCCCTTGCTCAAATTCTGAAAATCAAATAAAATGTTATGTGTTCACATACACATGGTTAGCAGATGTTAATGAGTGTAGCAAAATGCTTGTGCTTCTAGTTCCGACAGTGCATTAATATCTAACAAGTCATCTTAACAATTCCACAACAACTATCTAATATACACATCTAAAGGGATGAAATAAGAATATGTACATATAAATATATGGATGAGTGATGGCTGAGCGCCGTAGGCAAGATGTAATAGATGGTATAAGATACTGTACAGTGCCTTGCGAAAGTATTCGGCCCCCTTGAACTTTGCGACCTTTTGCCACATTTCAGGCTTCAAACATAAAGATATAAAACTGTATTTTTTTGTGAAGAATCAACAACAAGTGGGCACAATCATGAAGTGGAACGACATTTATTGGATATTTCAAACTTTTTTTAACAAATCAAAAACTGAAAAATTGGGCGTGCAAAATTATTCAGCCCCTTTACTTTCAGTGCAGCAAACTCTCTCCAGAAGTTCAGTGAGGATCTCTGAATGATCCAATGTTGACCTAAATGACTAATGATGATAAATACAATCCACCTGTGTGTAATCAAGTCTCCGTATAAATGCACCTGCACTGTGATAGTCTCAGAGGTCCGTTAAAAGCGCAGAGAGCATCATGAAGAACAAGGAACACACCAGGCAGGTCCGAGATACTGTTGTGAAGAAGTTTAAAGCCGGATTTGGATACAAAAAGATTTCCCAAGCTTTAAACATCCCAAGGAGCACTGTGCAAGCGATAATATTGAAATGGAAGGAGTATCATACCACTGCAAATCTACCAAGACCTGGCCGTCCCTCTAAACTTTCAGCTCATACAAGGAGAAGACTGATCAGAGATGCAGCCAAGAGGCCCATGATCACTCTGGATGAACTGCAGAGATCTACAGCTGAGGTGGGAGACTCTGTCCATAGGACAACAATCATTCGTATATTGCACAAATCTGGCCTTTATGGAAGAGTGGCAAGAAGAAAGCCATTTCTTAAAGATATCCATAAAAAGTGTCGTTTAAAGTTTGCCACAAGCCACCTGGGAGACACACCAAACATGTGGAAGAAGGTGCTCTGGTCAGATGAAACCAAAATTTTGGCAACAATGCAAAACGTTATGTTTGGCGTAAAAGCAACACAGCTCACACCATCCCCAATGTCAAACATGGTGGTGGCAGCATCATGGTTTGGGCCTGCTTTCCTTCAGCAGGGACAGGGAAGATAGTTAAAATTGATGGGAAGATGGATGGAGCCAAATACAGGACCATTCTGGAAGAAAACCTGATGGAGTCTGCAAAAGACCTGAGACTGGGACAGAGATTTGTCTTCCAACAAGACAATGATCCAAAACATAAAGCAAAATCTACAATGGAATGGTTAAAAAATAAACATATCCAGGTGTTAGAATGGCCAAGTCAAAGTCCAGACCTGAATCCAATCGAGAATCTGTGGAAAGAACTGAAAACTGCTGTTCACAAATGTTCTCCATTCAACCTCACTGAGCTCGAGCTGTTTTGCAAGGAGGAATGGGAAAAAAATTCAGTCTCTCGATGTGCAAAACTGATAGACATACCCCAAGCGACTTACAGCTGTAATCACAGCAAAAGGTGGCGCTACAAAGTATTAACTTAAGGGGGCTGAATAATTTTGCACGCCCAATTTTTCAGTTTTTGATTTGTTAAAAAAGTTTGAAATATCCAATAAATGTCGTTCCACTTCATGATTGCGTCCCACTTGTTGTTGATTCTTCACAAAAAAATACAGTTTTATATCTTTATGTTTGAAGCCTGAAATGTGGCAAAAGGTCGCAAAGTTCAAGCGGGCCGAATACTTTCGCAAGGCACTGTATATACTCATATACAGATGAGCAATGTAAGATGCATTGTTAAAGTGGCATTATTTAAAATGACTAGTGATCAATTTATTAAAGTGGCCAATGATTTGAGTCTGTATGTAGGCAGCAGCCTCTGAGTTAGTGATTGCTGTTTAACAGTCTGATGCCCTTGAGATGGAAGCTGTTTTTCAGACTCTCGGTCCCAACTTTGATGCACCTGTACTGACCTCGCCTTCTGGATGGTAGCGGGGTGAACAGGGAGTGGCTCGGGTGGCTGTTGTCCTTGATGATCTTTTTGGCCTTCCTATGACATCGGGTGCTGTAGGTGTCCTGGAAGGCAGGTAGTTTGCCCCTCCTGATGCGTTGTGCAGACCGCACCACCCTCTGGAGAGCCTTACGGTTGTGGGCGGAGCAGTTGCCATACCAGGCTGTGCTACAGCCCGACAGGATGTTCTCAATTGTGCGTCTGTCAAAGTTTTGTGTTTTTAGATGACAAGCCAAATTTCTTCAGCCTTCTGAGGTTGAAGAGGCGCTGTTGCACCTTCTTCAACACACAGTTTGTGAGTGGACCATTTGTTTGTCTGTAATGTGTACGCTGAGGAACTGTGGATAGTGAGGTGCTTCCTCTGCCATCTCCTTTGTTTTGTTGCCGTTGAGTGAGAGGATGTTTTCTTGACACCGCACTCCGTGTGCCCTCACCTCCTCCCTATAGGCTGTCTCGTTGTTGATGGTAGTCAAGCCCACTACTGTAGTGTCGTCTGCAACCTTGATGATTGAGTTGAAGGTGTGCATGGCCACGCAGTATTTGGTGAACAGGGAGTACACTTGGGCCTGAGCACGCACCCTTGTGGGGTTCCGGTGTTGAGGATCAGCGAAGTGGAGATATGGTTTCCTACCTTAACCACCTGGGGGCTGCCCATCAGAAAGTCAAGGACCCAATTGCACAGGGCGGGGTTGAGACCCAGGGCCTCAAGCTTAATGATGAGCTTGGAGGGTACTATGGTGTTAAATGCTGAGTTGTAGTCAATTAACAGCATTCTAACATGAGTATTCCTCTTATCAAATGGGATAGGGCTGTGGTATGGCGATTGCATCGTCTGTGGACCTATTGGGGCAGTAAGCAAATTGAAGTGGGTCTAGGGTGGCCGGTAAATTGAAGGTGATATGATCCTTGACTAGCCTCTCAAAGCGATAGTCATTTAGTTCAGTTACCTTTGCCTTCTTGGGTACAGGAACAATGGTGGCCATCTTGAAGCATGTGGGGACAGCAGACTTGGATAAGGAGGGATTGAATATGTCCATAAACACACCAGCCAGCTGGTCTGTGCATACTCTGAGGACGTGGCTAGGGATGCCGTTTGGGCCGGCAGCCTTGTCAGGGTTAACACGTTTAAATGTCTTACTCACATCGGCCACGGAGAAGGAGAGGGGAGGCCCGCAGTCCTTGGTAGCCGGCTGTGTCGGTGGCACTTGTTTGATTGCCTTGCGGAGGGAATAACTACACTGTTGATATTTGGCCATATTCCCAGCCATCTTTCCATGGTTAAATGCTGTGGTTTGCGTTGAATGGTTATAGTCATGGGTACATCCTGTTTGAGTTTCTGCCTATAGGACGGCAGGAGCAAAATGGGGTCGTGGTTGGATTTGCCGAAGGGAGAGCGGGGGAGGGCCTTGTATGCATTGCGGAAGTTAGGGTAGTAGTGGTCCAGTGTACTGCCCACACGAGTGCTGCAATCATTATGTTGGTAGAATTTAGGTAGCCTTGTTCTCAAGTTTGCTTTGTTAAAATCCCAAGCTACAATAAATGCAGCCTCAGGATATGTTTTCCAGTGAAGTTCCTTGAGGGCCGTTGTGGTATCTGCTTGAGTGGGGGATATGCACAGCTGGGATTATAACTGATAATAATTCTCTTTGGCGATAATATGGTCGGCATTTGATTTGTAAGGAATTATAGGTGTGGTGGACAGGGATTCTTTAGTTCCTGTATGTTATTTGTATTTACTATGGATCCCCATTAGCTTCTGCCAAAGCAGCAGCTACTCTTCCTGGGGTCCAGCAAAATTAAGGCAGTTTATGATTACACCATGAATCGTTAATCATGAAGCACACACCCCCGCCCTTCTTCTTACCAGAGAGATGTTTATTTCTGTTGGCGTGACGCATGGAAGAAACCCGGTAGCTGTACTGCCTCCAACAACATTCAAAGAGAGCCATGTTTCCATGAAACGGAGAATGCTACAATCTCTGTCTCTCTGGAAGGCAACCCTTGTCCTAATTTCGTCCACCTTGTTGCCTGGAGTCTAGACATTGGCGAGTAATATGCGGAAGCGTTGGGTGGTGTGCACGCTTTCGAAGTCTGACCAGGAGGCTGCTCCGTCTACTTCTGCGGCGATGTTGTTTTGGGTCGCCCTCTGGGATTAGATCCAATTTCCAGAGTGGAGGTCCGAACAAAGGATCCGCTCCGGGAAAGTCGTATTCCTGGGCGTAATGTTGGTAAGTTGACGTCGCTCTTATATCCAATAGTTCATCCTGGCTGTATGTAATAACACGTAAGATTTTCTGGGCTAAAAATGTAGGAAATAATACATAAACACAACTGCATAATTTCCTAAGGACTCGAAGCTAGGTGACCATCTCTGTCGGCGCCATCTTGCCAAGTACTAAAGGGACTGCAGTTGCTACTATTTTCCTTCTGAGGTTCTTGTGATTTTTGGCTGGACTTTGTCACTTTGGTCTAACTGCTGTCCACTCCCCTCCACCTCCTGTCTTAACAGGCATTCCTCTCTTACCAAAAAAAGGAAAGTCAATGTCCATTAAATACCCTACAAATTTTTTCGGACAGTGAAGTTAACTTTTAATTTGGCTCTATACTCCAGCATTTTGGATTTCAGATTGAATGTTCCATATGAGGCAACGGTACATAATGTCACCTTTTTATTTGAGGGTATTTTCATACATATCTGTTTTACCGTTTTAGAAATGAAAGCACTATCTACCCCCCCCCCCCCCCCCCCCCCCTTCCCCCCAAAAAAACCAAATGAAATAAATTAATTTGGCCCTAATCTATGGATTTCACATGACTGGGTAGGGGTGCAGCCATGGGAGCCAGGCCCAGCCACAAAAGGGCTTTATTACAGAAAAATACTCCTCTGTAGGCACATCAAGCTTGTTGGATGCAAATATTTTTATTTAACTAGGCAAATCAGTTAAGAGCAAATTATTTTTATCTGGGCCTAACCCAGATTAACCTGGGCCAATTGTGCGCCGCCCTGTGGGACTCTCAATCACGGCCAGATGTGATACACCCTGGATTCGAACCAGGTACTGCCTCTTGCACTGAGATGCAGTGTCTTAGACCACTGCACCACTTGGGAGCAATATAAATGAATGGTAAATAATATATTGTCATTTTGGAGACACTGTTATTGTAAATAAGTATAGAATATGTTTCTGAGCACTTCCTACAGTGGGGAGAACAAGTATTTGACACACAGCCGATTTTGTAGGTTTCCCTACTTACAAAGCATGTAGAGGTCTAATTTTTTATCACAGGTACACTTCAACTGTGAGACCGAATCTAAAACAAAAATCCAGAAAATCACATTGTATGATTTTTAAGTAATTAATTAGCATATTATTGCATGACATAAGTATTTGATCACCTACCAACCAGTAAGAATTCCGGCTCTCACAGACCTGTTAGTTTTTCTTTAAGAAGCCCTCCTGTTCTCCACTCATTACCTGTATTAACTGTACCTGTTTGAACTCGTTACCTGTCTAAAAGACACCTGTCCACACACTCAATCAAACAGACTCCAACCTCTTCACAATGGCCAAGACCAGAGAGCTGTGTAAGGACATCAGGGATAAAATTGTAGACCTGCACAAGGCTGGGATGGGATACAGGACAATAGGCAAGCAGCTTGGCGCAATTATTAGAAAATGGAAGAAGTTCAAGATGAAGGTCAATCACCCTCGGTCTAGGGCTCCATGCAAGATCTCACCTCGTGGGGCATCAATGATCATGAGGAAGGTGAGGGATCAGCCCAGAACTACACAGCAGGACCTGGTAAATAACCTGAAGAGAACTGGGACCACAGTCTCAAAGAACCATTAGTAACACACTACGCCATCATGGATTAAAATCCTGCAGCACACGTAAGGTCCCCCTGCTCAAGCCAGCGCATGTCCAGGCCCGTCTGAAGTTTGCCAATGCCCATCTGGATGATCCAGAGGAGGAATGGGAGAAGGTCATGTGGTCTGATGAGACAAAAATAGAGCTTTTTGGTCTAAACTCCACTCGCTGTGTTTGGAGGAAGAAGGATGAGTACAACCCCAAGAACACCATCCCAACCGTGAAGCATGGAGGTGGAAACATCATTCTTTGGGCAAGCTTTTCTGCAAAGGGAACAGGACGACTGCACCTTATTGAGGGGAGGATGGATGGGGCCATGTATCGCAGGATCTTGGCCAACAACCTCCTTCCCGCAGTAAGAGCATTGAAGATGGGTCATGGCTGGGTCTTCCAGCATGACAGCGACCCGAAACACACAGCCAGGGCAACTAAGGAGTGGCTCTGTAAGAGAGCATCTCAAGGTCCTGGAGTGGCCTAGCCAGTCTCCAGACCTGAACCCAATAGAGAATCTTTGGAGGGAGCTGAAAGTCCGTATTGCCCAGCGACCGCACCGAAACCTGAAGGATCTGGAGAAGCTCTGCATGGAGGAGTGGGCAAAAAATCCCTGCTGCAGTGTGTGTGCAAACCTTGTCAAGAACTACAGGGAACGTATGATCTCTGTAATTGCAAACTTAGCTTTCTATACCAAATATTAAGTTCTGCTTTTCTGATGTATCAAATACTTATGTCATGCAATAAAATGCAAATGAATTACTTACAAATCATACAATGTGATTTTCTGGATTTTTAGTTTGTCTCTCACAGTTGAAGTGTACCTATGATAAAAAAAAATACAGACCTCTACATGCTTTGTAAGTAGGAACCCGCAAAATCGGCAGTGTTTATCAAATACTTGTTCTCCCAACTGTATATTGTGGATGCTCGCATGATAATCATGAATGAATTGTGAATAATGAGGAGTGAGAAAGTCAGAGGCATAAATATAATACACTCCCATGTTATTGGTAATCATGAGATGTTAAGATGTCTTGGGGCAGTATGATCTTTGTGCCTCTAACTTTCTCACTCATCATTCAAGATTATATGTAATCATGGTAGCATCCACATTTAATGTAGAAATGTTCAGAAACATATTCTTATTTACAATATAAATGACTCCAAAATTACAAAATACACGATTTAACAGTCATTTCTATTGGCCACAACATAATCTGAAATACAATCTGTAAATGCACCCCACAAGATTGTAGAGTCACCAGCTTGATGTAATCATTGTGCTAGGTATTTGGGATCAAATACAAAACTTTTGACTTCTTAAAACACACAAACAGTGCCTTCGGAAAGTATTCTGACTTTTTCAACTTGTTACGTTCTAGCCCTGTTCTAAAATGGGTTAAATTAACATGTTTCCTCATCAATGGCAGCATCATGCTGTGATACTCCTTCCATTTCAATATTATCGCTTGCACAGTGCTCCTTGGGATGTTTAAAGCTTGGGAAATCTTTTTGCATCCAAATCCGGCTTTAAACTTCTTCACAACAGTATCTCGGACCTGCCTGGTGTGTTCCTTGTTCTTCATGATGCTCTCTGCGCTTTTAACGGACCTCTGAGACTTGTGCAGGTGCATTTATACGGAGACTTGATTACACACAGGTGGATTGTATTTATCATCATTAGTAATTTAGGTCAACATTGGATCATTCAGAGATCCTCACTGAACTTCTGGAGAGAGTTTGCTGCACTGAAAGTAAAGGGGATGAATAATTTTGCACGCCCAACTTTTCAGTTTTTGATTTGTTAAAAAAGTTTGAAATATCCAATAAATGTCGTTCCACTTCATGATTGTGTCCCACTTGTTGTTGATTCTTCACAAAAAAATACAGTTTTATATCTTTGTTTGAAGCCTGAAATGTGGCAAAAGGTCGCAAAGTTCAAGGGGGCCGAATACTTTCGCAAGGCACTGTATATATTTTATTCAAAAACATGTGTGTCACTTGTTGGCACCCCTAGAAATTCTGATGAACAAAATCTAATTGATGTATATACCGATTGATGATTTTACCTTTTTTTTTAATTCTTTGGGAGCTCTTAAGTGGTCAACCATGACTTCCTGTTTCAATGGGGTATAAATATGAGTTGACACACAGGCTAAACTCCCTTAGTCATCCATCAACATGGGAAAGGCCAGAGAACAAACGCATGAAATTAGACAATAGTTTGTTGACCTTCACAAGTCAGGAAATGGCTATAAAAAGATAGCTTCATGCCTGAAACTACCCATCTCCACTATTAGGGCAATAATTAAGAAATGTTAAAAACTGGAGCTGTGATGAACTTGCCTGGAAGAGAACGCAAGTGTATTTTTCCTCCACACACAGTGAGAAGGATGGTTCAAGTGGCAGAAAAATCTCTGATTACAGTTGGAGAATTGCAGAAGTTGGTTACATCTTGGGGTCACAAAGTCTCCAAAACTACAAATAGATGCCACCTCCATGCCAGCAAGTTATTTGGATGGGTTGCCAGAAAGCCTCTGCTGTCACCAAACCACAAATGTAAGTGCCTGGAGTTTGCTAAAGGGCATTAGAACTTGGATTGGAACAAGGTTATATTGTCTGATGAGACTGAAATATAACTTTTTGGCAACAAACACCTTAGGTGGGATTGGTGTAAAAAGAGCCATAGTCATGCAGAAAATGACCTAATCCCCACTGTGAATTATGGTGGTGGATCTGTGATGTTGTGGGGCTGTTTTACTTCCAAAGGCCCTGGGAACCTTATTAGGATACATAGGATCATGGACTCCATTAAATACCAGGAGATTTTAGGCCAAACCCCATCAGCCTCTGCCAGCAAGCTAAAACTGGGCCGTTGTTGGATCTTCCAGCAGGACAACGATCCGAAGCATACCTCCAAATCCACACACACATGGTTCACTGACCATAGAATCAAGCTTTTGCAATGGCCATCCCGGTGAACTGAAGAGGAGAGTCTACAAGTGAGGACCAACGACTCTGAAGGACCTGTAGAGTTTCTGTATCGAGGAATGGTCTGAAATATCTTCCTATGTGTTCTCCCGCCTCATCAAACATTATAGGAGACGACTCAGAGCTGTTATTTTGGCAAAGGGAGGGTGCGCAAAGTACTAAATGCTAGGGTGCCAATAAGTCTTATTTACATTTTTAAAATTGTTATTTATCTGACGCTTTTATCTAGAGCGATTTTACAGTAGTGAGCGCATACATGTTCATATTTGTTTTCTTTTCATACTGGGTCCCCGTGGGAATAGAACCCACAAACGTGGTGTTGCAAGCACCATGCTCTACCAACTGAGCCACACGGACAATGCATGTTTTTTTTAACAAAATATTTTTTTCCTACTGACTGTTTTTGAACCATTTTAAATAAAAGGTAAGATTCATGACATTTTTTCCAGCCTTTTTTTTGTTCATATTTACCTAGGGTGCAAAAATTCCGTAGTGCACTGTTTGACAAGGGGGGACGAAGATACATAAATCGCTAAATTTCTAAACTTTAAAACATATCTATGAAAATGTTGCATGATATACTGTCGCCTTATGAAACATTTTGTATAGCCAAATTGAAAGTTGTAGCTTCATTGCCCAAATATTTATGTAGGGGAGTGTATAAATGACATCTCAATCATCTCCCTTTTAGGTTGTTAAGAGGGAGTGGGATCTTGCTGATTTTAATAGGTGATGGAGGGAGTAGGCAGTGCTTCAACCAATATGAGATGAGATGGGCAGCCAAACATCCCAAGAATGACCCTCACTCTAGCTGCTAGAGTCGGTCAGGCTTAGGCCTATTTTTCTTCCAATATGTTTTTCTGATTTACTCCCGTCTACTCCCCTCCACTACCTATTAATCGGCATGATCCATCTCTAAGCTCCCTACAAGGGGAATATAGAAAAGTAATTTATACAATCAATCAAAAAAATAAATGAATGTCTTGTGTGTTCCTGTAGATTACCCAGATGGCATTAACTCCAGTGAATACATGTCCCAGCCAACCGCATACCTCCCTGAGAACTTCACATACGCCCAGAACCTCCCCTGCCCAGAACGCTTACCTTCTATGAGTAAGTAACCAGAACGCTTGTCTTCAAACCATCAGTTTGCCTACTGAGAGGATTTTACCACTGGGTTTTCAAACGCATGATACTTACGGGAATGCATTGCGAAGCAGACTCGACAGACCAGGCTGGTGTTTGGCAAGTCGCTGGGAGGAGTGAAAAATGTGTCCTTGGTAGCATTTTTTTTTTCCCCCAAAACTAAAAACAACACAGATTTGAGCAAATGTCTTAAGTAGCTGAAACTGTCATTACTACAACCTTCTGAAAGTGACAAAATGGACATGTTAAAATGGTTAAAAACAACCTTTATATCGAGCAGGTGCCTTTTTGATTTGACAGGCCTGCACATGCTCAGTTCTGCTCGACACGACCATTAGACCCAATGACGTGTTTCTGCGCATTAGCTTTGCTAGCTAACATCAAGATCGGCAGGAACTGCTTCTCACAAATTTTTCTATGATCAGGTCATGTTATTATGTAACTCATGAGATAAGCTACTCTTTGCTGTCTCTGTGCGTCCTCTTTCTCTTACTATTTCTCTCGCTCCTCATTCTGTCACACGGTCTCTCCCTGTAGGATGTGTGTGGCTTATCATGCCGGTTATATCTACATAGGCACTTTAGCTACAGTTAAACGTATTGCATTACCCATTTCCCCTCTGTTATCATTGAAATCTGAAGATAAACGGTAGGAGAGTTCCATGACACAGTGTATTCGGAAACTATTCAGATCCCCACATTCTAAAAATGATTTAAATTGTCATTTTTCCTCATCAATCTACACACAATACCCTATAATGACGAAGCAAAAACAGGTTTTTAGGAATGTTTGCAAATGTATGAAAAACAAAACTGATATCACATTCACATAAGTATTCAGACCCTTTACTCAGTACTTTGTTGAAACACCTTTGGCAGTGATTACAGCCTCGAGTCTTCTTGCGTATGACACTACAAGCTTGGCACACCTATATTTGGGGAGTTTCTCCTATTCTACTTTGCAGATCCTCTCAAGCTCTGTCAGGTTGAATGGGGATTGTTGCTGCACAGCTATTTTCAGGTCTCTCCAGAGATGTTTGATCGGGTTCACGTCCGGGCTCTGGCCACTCTGACATTCAGAGACTTGTCCCGAAGCCACTTCTGCTTTGTATTGGCTGTGTGCTTAGGGTCATTGTCTTAATGGAAGGTGAACCTTCTTCCCAGTCTGAGGACCTGAGAGCTCTGGAGCAGGTTTTCCTCAAGGATCTCTCTGTACTTTGCCACGTTCATATTTTCCTCGATCCTGACTAATTTCACAGTCCCTGCTGCTGAAAAACATCCCCACAGCATGATGCTGCCACCACCATGCTTCACCGTAGGGATGGTGACAGGTTTCCTCCAGACGTGACGCTTGGTATTCAGGCAAAATTGTTCAATCTTGGTTTCATCAGACCAGAGGATCTTGTTGCTCATGGTCTGAGTCCTTTAGGTGCCTTTTGGCAAATTCCAAGCGGGCTGTTATGTATCTTTTTATTGAGGAGTGGCTGTCATCTGGCCACTCTACCATAAAGGCTTGATTGGTGGAGTGCTGCAGAGATGGCTGTCCTTTTGGAACATTCTCCCATCTCCACAGAGGAACTTTGGAGCTCTGTCAAGAGTGACCATCCAGTTCTTGGTCACCTCCCTGACCTAGGCCCTTCTCCCCTGATTGTTCAGTTTGGCTGGCCGGCCAGCTCCAGGAAGAGTCTTAGTGGTTCCAAACTTCTTCCATTTAAGAATGATGGAAGCCACTGTTCTTGAAATAAAACCGGTAAAAGTTGCTTTAATATACTTGCAGTCAACCCCTAGTGGTGTAACTGCCTACGTCAACACCTTCTACTCATGAGACCAAGCCCATGCATATCCACATATACAAACTTGCAGGAGAACAATGGTCCAGTGTTTTCTAAGGGCTCAGCAGTAATTTTCCATTCACGTGTGGCTTACATTGATTGGTATGTCTGACTTGTTTCTTATCTATTTACTCCCCTGCAGGTGTCTCTCTTTTAGCCTTGAGGCGCTTTCTCACACACAACCTGTTTTGACCGCAATTGCTCACACTTCTGCTCAGACCGTTTCTATAAGAGGCAGAGACTAGAAAAGAACTGTGGAACCGTATTAAACCTTTATAATGCATATATGGCTAATCTGTGGTCCAGGACCCTATACATGTAGTGGGGGAGTGTCTTATAGCTCGTCCCCTTCTATTAATACAACATAAGCATAATCAATTATAATACATCAATCATTTGGTGCAGCCCCTATCATGACCCCAAGGTGACCCCAACCAGGGACCTTCAATGCTGCAGACATTTGTTTTTGGTATCCTTCCCCAGATCTGCCTCGACACAATCCTGTCCCTGTGCTCTACTGACAATTCCTTCGTCCTCATGGCTTGGTTTTTGCTTTGACATGCACTGTCAACCTGTGGGACCTTATAGACAGGTGTGTGCCTTTCCAAATCATGTCCGATCAATTGAATTTACCACAGGTGGACTCCAAACAAGTTGTAGAAACATCTCAAAGATGATCAATGGAAACAGGATGAACCGGCGCTCAATTTCGAGTCTCATAGCAAATGGTCTGAATACCTATGTAAATATGGTATTTCTGTTTTTATTGTTAATACATTTGCTTATATTTCTAAAAACCTGGTTTTAGCTTTGTCGTTATGGGGTATTGTGTGTTGATTGATGTGGATTTTTTAAAATTTAAACAGTCCCTCCAGGATTTTTTGACTCTATGCTCAACTTTTTGGGGGCAAAATCAACAATTCCCCCATATTACTCAAAATTACCATCACTGCACTTGTTTCTATATAAAACAGTTAAATCAAAGATATATTTCTGCATTAAACTGTCAAATCACTGCAATAGAAAAAGAGCTCGTAATGAACTATTCATCACACTTTTACCGCATAAAATGGTTCAATCAAGCCACATGTCAAAAATCTTTTTCTACTTAAGTGCATTTTTGTGGCAAATTGGACAAAAAAAACATTGAAAAACAGGCCATGCAAAATGTCAGAAATGCTGCAGAAAAATCCAGCATTTTTGCCTGCAACTATTTTCTTTTTAAAGCAATGCATCCTGGATAGACTGACTAAAATCCCACAGTGTGTGTTTACTGAAGGTTTATGTGTACGTTCTCAGAGGGTCCTATGGACGTCAACATGACTCAGATCCCTATGGAGGAGATTGATCTGAAGTTCTCGAAGTATCTGGATGTTCACTTTGGAGGACACTGGAGACCCAAGGACTGTAAACCACGCTGGAAGGTATGACTGTTGACATGTCTGACTGAGGAAATATGTGTGCGGTTCAGTTATTTTACTACTTTTATTCTCCTCTCTATTAGAAAATGAAATTGAACTGTAAGCCATATTTGTATACACCAGTGTCTTTCCTCTATTAGAAGCATTTGAGTTTCTACTTCTGGTCTGTCTGCCCTGCTCCCTAAATGCTGTGTGTCTGACTGTCCACTCCTCTGTCCTGCTCCCTGTGTAGGTGGCCATCCTGATCCCGTTCCGTAACCGCTACGAGCACCTTCCCATCCTGTTCCAGCACCTCACCCCCATGCTGCAGAGACAGAGGCTGCAGTTTGCATATTACGTCATCGAGCAGGTAACACCGCTTTTAAACAAGTTCTGTTATTATTGCACACATTTAGTCTCCCTTCATCCTATTCGGCCTCACTACTTTGTCAACTCTGCCACCCACTGGTGAGAAATGTCGAATATATGATGAAGATGAGCTGTAGACAGATTAGCTCACAACATTGCGCTTTCTTCGACCCCCTCCCCCCCTATCAGTTTGGGACCCAGCCAGTGTTAATTTTGTTACTATTTTGTTTTTTGTCTAGTCTTAGTCACATTTTTGTTATTTGAATAATGATTTAGTCTAGTTATTGTCAAAATGACATTTAAGTAAACTAAATGCCTTATTATTAGTCACATTTTTTGTCATCACATTTTTATTGGCTCATTAACTTATAGTTAATATATATCACTGACTTCGATGTGCACAAACATACATAGCCTTGTCCTACCAACATATATTTTTCGGCATAACATCCTATCGCATGATTCTCTTCCCAAAAGCCAAATTGGCAGAAGAACACATTACTCCGCAGCAGCTTTATAATCACACCCCTTGACAATTCTCCAGATCTTCCCCGTGTCACTGGTTCCACTACCTTTTTCGGTCGGTGGCACCAGCCCATGATTTGGTTGCATAAATGTTTTTCCCCATTGTGTCACACACTATATATACAGTACCAGTCAAAAGTCTGGACACACCTACTCATTCCAGAGTTTTTCTTTATTTTTTACCATTTCCTACATCGCAGAATAATAGTGAAGACATCGAAACTATGAAATAACACAAATGGAATCATGTAGTAACCAAAAAAGTGTTAAACAAATCAAAATATATTTTATATTTGAGATTCTTCAAATAGCCACCATTTGCCATGACAGATTTGCACACTCTTGGCATTCTCTCAACCATCTTAGCGGGGTAGTCAACTGGAATGTATTTAAATTACAGGTGTGCCTTGTTAAAGGTTCCTTTGTAGGGGTGGCATACAAAAGCTAGCTCTATTTGGTAAAATACCAAGTCCATATCATGGCAAGAACAGCTGCATCGTTACTTTAAGACATGAAGGTCAGTCAATGCGGAAAATTTCAAGAACTTTGAAAGTTTCTTCAAGTGCAGTCGCAAAAAACATCAAGCGCTATGATGAAAATGGCTCTCATGACTTATCTCTGCTGCAGAGGATAAGTTCATTAGAGTTAACTGCACCTCAGATTGCAGCCCAAATAAATGCTTCACGGAATTGAAGTAACACACACATCTCAACATCAACTGTTCAAAGAAGGCTGTGTGAATCAGGCCTTCATGGTCGAATTGCTACAAAGAAACCACTACTAAAGGACACCGATAAGATGAAAATACTTGCTTGGGCCAAGAAACACGAACAATAGACGTTAAACCAGTGGAAATCTGTCCTTTGGTCTGATGTGTCATTTTTGGTTCCAAACGCCCTGTCATTGTGAAACGCAGAGTAGGTGAACAGATGATCTCCGCATGTGTGGTTCCCACCGTGAAGCATGGAGGATGTGTGATGGTGTGGGTGTGCTTTGCTGGTGACACTCAGTGATTTATTTAGAATTCAAGGCACACTTAACCAGCATGGCTAACACAGCATTCTGCAGCGATACGCCATCCCATCTGGTTTGTGCTTAGCTGCACTTTCATTTGTTTTTCAACAGGACAATGACCCAACACACCGCCAGACTGTGTCAGGGCTATTTTGACCAAGATAGTGATGAAGTGCTGTATCAGATGAATTGGCCTCCACAATCACCTGACATCAACCCAATTGAGATTGTTTGGGAGGAGTTGGACTGCAGAGTGAAGGAAAAGCAGCCAACAAGTGCTCAGCATATGTGGGAACACCTTCAAGACTGTTGGAAAAGCATTCCTCATGAAGCTGATTGAGAGAATGCCAAGAGTGTACAAAGCTGTTAAGGCAAAGGGTGGAATCTGAAGAATCTAAAATATATTTTGATATGTTTAACACTTTTTGATTACTACATGATTCTGTATGTGTTATTCACAGAAAAAAGTTATGAAGAAGCACCCTCAGGAAAATATATATTTTAATTATGTCCCCAGTTTCAACCCCCTCAGGTTCTCTGGCAGGCTGTTCCAGAGGCTGTGGGCATAATAACTAAAGGTTGCCTCTCCATGCCTCTTGGTCCTAGGCTTTGGAATAGTTAAAAGGCCACTGCCAGAGGACCTGAGGGACCTGCTGGGTACATAAATTAAAAGCATGTCAGACATGCATTTGGGTGCACAATCATGGATTGATTTAAAAACCAATAGAAAAATCTTAAACTTAATTCTAAAACTCACAGGCAGCCAGTGTAGAGACCTTAAAACCGGTGTAATGTGTGCTGCTTTCTGTCTGGTCTAGGTCAGTACCCATGCTGCAGCATTCTGCAGGTTCTGCGGTTGACCAATGGCTTTCTTGGTACACCAGACAGGAGACATTTTTTTTTTAGTGAGATGACCATGTAATGAATTTTCAGCTCGCACTGAAGCGATCAATAAAAGATGTAACTCGCACAGCTAAGTCAAAGGGTCGCAAAATGTGACTGGTTGCGGTGTGGAGCCCTGCCCCTTGACATACTGTAGCTATATTCTAATTAAAGTTCTGTCATAAGTAGTGGTCTGATAGGTTGCAGCAAGATAATAAGCTAGGATTATCGATCTCTTATTTCCTGAGCGTATATGTTGGAATAATGTGCTTTCAGATGTCTAGTGAGGTTGGTAGTATTTTTTTTCTCCGTCATCTTGTAGGTGCAAACACTGTCTTTTCTCCCATGGAAACATTGCATTAGGTCTTGTTTGAATCGACATAAGTCAAGTGACTCGCAAACATTGACCCTTTTTCTACCGGGAGCTTATACCATCGGGAGAGTAGCCATGGCGTGTGCCTTATTTGCATCAATGATTTGTTGCCGCCAGATTGGAGAACGGTTGCTGGGCAGAGAGGTGACTCATGAATGACCTGGGCATGGTATTTATTTTCTACCGCATTGCGATAAGAAAGCCTTACAATTCTGCTTATGTCATGCATGCTTTTGATTGGACCAAACAAAGGACACTGAACAGCTCTCCAAAGATTCTCACTTACTAGTCAGATTTTAGTCACAGACATACTTTAGTCTTGTCTCATTATCCGCAAGCAAAGTGAAAAATAATTAGTTTAGTCTTTTTTTTCTGGGTCTCTTTAGTCTGTTTTATCGTCTTGTCAATTGCCACTGATAAATAGGTGTTTGACACTATTTTTGTTGACGAAATGCAACACTGGACCAGCCCTTCAATAGGGCCATGTTGTTTAACTTGGGTTAGGGTTAGTCTAACTCTTCTTTCTCCCTCCATCAGTCTGGTACCCAGCCGTTCAACAGAGCAATGTTGTTTAACGTGGGTTTCCTGGAAGCCATGAAGGATCTGGACTGGGACTGTCTGGTGTTCCACGATGTCGACCACATCCCAGAGAATGACCGTAACTACTACGGCTGTGGTCAGATGCCTCGCCACTTCGCAGCCAAACTGGACAAGTACATGTACCTGTAAGTCACGGCTTAAATCAGTCCGGAATTGTCGGAAAATGGCAAAATGCTGTTTTCCAGCTAATTTCCTATAATTCTATATATTTCTCAATGTAGCTTAGAGAATTATTTTTTTTGTTGTCATGGTTGGTTTGTTCTTACGCTCAATTTTTTTATT